>NW_008672062.1:0-13112 GCF_000695815.1 Acanthisitta chloris | reverse complement strand
TCCAGTTTTCTAATGCAACATATCTGACTGAAATTTTAATTAAGAAAGGAAAGTGCAAGGTTTCTTTTTATTTTTTTCCTAGAAAGGAAGCGGTTTTTCCATAGGGCACATGCAGTGTTTGCCACTGATCAGACCTGAATTTGAAAATCTTATGTGGAAAAGCCCTCCTGACTTCAATTAGGCTCACAAGAAACTGTAAGAACATGAATGAAAAAGAGAGTGCATATCTAATCCTTGTTATTAGCCTTTTGCAGACTCTACACTTTCAGCTCCATTTGGTAATGCCATTAATTATACAGTACTAACCTTGGAACATATCAGAGTTTGCTTCTCGAGATAACTTCTTTCTCAGTCTCTCTTTTTTTTTCTCTCTTTTTTTTACAAACTTGCACACACTTACAGCTCGTTATGAAAAATTGAAAACATTTCTTCGACTGACAGCAAGCATGAACTGCAGTGTGTATTCCAGTTGTGGGCCACAGAAGTGATGTGTCTTTAAAGAGTAGCCGCATTATATAGTCCTGAGAGTATGGATTTAAACTAAAGCTTATGACAAATAAATCTTTGCATAGACTGTATTCAACCCATAGATAGCCATGTTCATGACAAGATTTTGTCAGTCTTCTGGTGGTGGGGTTAGATTTCACTCTCCTGAATGAAGTCACATTTGTGGCTTTCCCAAAACTTCTCAGAACTGTCATTTGCTGAGAGAAGGAGTGAAGAATTGTATGCTATTAGATAGTTCCAGCACATTTAGGTACCTTGTTCTATAATGTAAGACTTGAGTTTCTTGCACAGGCCAGGGTTCCTCCAATTCTGGAAATCTTGAGGGGAAGTTTGTATGAAGAACAAGCCAACTTTACACAAAGCTGTAAACTCACAATCTTCAGAAGAGATATATTTAATAATCCACATTAAATAAAACCATTTATGTTGATCTCTAGTCTAGAATTTAATGGTACTATTTCTGAGATTTAGGGGACTAAGTGTCTCTGGTATCTGGTACGTATTGCACACTTATAGACAAATGTGGCAATATGTCTTCAAATAAGCTAAAATTCTTGCTCTTTCCAGGTGACTAGTAGAGGAAGCAATGGTCCCATGTGATCTGCAGACTGCTTTTCAGGTATCAGAAATTCCAGTAAGACACTCTGGACAGTATCTTCATGCCATACTCTTCATGTTTAAATACATCAGGAATGGTGATATGTATATAGTTTCAAAGAAAAAAATAAAGTTTTTAATAGCTGCCATTGTTTTAATTTAAAATTTACTTAACATTGTGTGCATACTGGATAGTTCACAATTACTCCTTGGCAGAATGCAAACATAAATTAGATGTCAATATGGATAAATTCCTTCCTTTGAAAATGTGCATGAATATTCATGAGCAACATTTGTTAGCTCATTTTCCCAGCTCTGGTTCAAATGCACAGAGCAGGGTTTCTGTGCTCTGCATGAGTCTGTATGGAAAAGCTTTTCTGCAGTACAGATTCTGGAGGTGTAAAGCAACACAGTAGTTGGAGGGCAGCTCTCTACTCCAAGCTGATTTCACCATCCCTGTGGCTGCAATTACATATTCAAAAACAATCAAGAATTTACACTGAGCTGAATTACAGCTGGCTCCATTTATATTGCCATGCCTTGGGTTTGCCTCACTGAAAACTGTAAAATTACAGCATCAGAAATTAAAAATGGTGTCAGAAAGGAATTAGAGCTGCTATCTGTGAAAGACAAAAAAGAGGTGTAATTGTGTCCCTCCTTCCACAATGCTGTGTCATTACTATTGTTCTCCTCAATGGCATGTTGTGACTAGTCTGGCTATACAGTGCATAGTCCTTTTCTCCTCAGATTAAATTCATCCCAGTGCAGTGAAGCATCACACAGCCTTGGCACCACACAAACCCCGTGCTTTCAGCCCTTGTGTGCAGCATAGGTCTTGCACAGGCTTTGCATGGGTGTGAATTGCATCTTCCAACCTTAATTTGAAAAGTGGCTATGAAAATACCATCGGCTTAGATCCACCAAGGACTGCTGGGAATTTTCCAGCTTCACTGATTAAAGTTAGTTTCTGAATGCCACAGTCAGCCATCAAAGCAGAGGAGTTTGCTTTTCAAAAATAGCCAAGTACTTCCCACTTCTGTTGAGGTCCGGACACAGCACCTTCAGCATTTTTGCATCATCCTAGCCTGGTGAAATATTAAAGCCTCAGATCCATCAGATGCAAAATTTTCACCTCATCTCCTTCAATTTTTAAAGTCTTTTCTAGCTCCTTTTACTTTTTGGAACAGGAATATTGTCCTTGCTCCATTTCTATCTCTGAACATTTCTCACTGTCTGTCATGGCTGCCAGTATTGAAGTTCAAGGGAGGAAAAGGAGCATAGAAAGGAATTGAAAATGTATTGTGATACTCTTTCACTACATACTTTCTAGTGGGCCAAACTTGAGAAGTAGACCTGTGGAGAAAAAAAAAATCCCTGTTCTGCTGCAGATTTCAATGGAGTTTTGTTGATTTTCATCAGTCGGGTAACCAAACTGCATCTATTTATCTTGACGGAGTGAAAGAATTGGGAAGGACATCTGTCTCTCATGGTTACTATATGGCTTGTTTGATGTTACCTGTATGTAAGATTGATCCTGCTAGCTTATATTTTATTCATCTCTTATCCAGTGACAGTGGAATACTGTGTTTCTTCCTTAGTTTTATTTTTTTAACATTTTACGCCGTACTCACTGTGTTGTCCTTTTTTTTTCATTTAAAAATCAAAAATTTACAGCTCTTATATGCAACATGGACAATTATGAACGAACATCAATCCAATCACTTACCCTGAATAAGGTTTGTGGTGCAAGCAGTTTTTGTAGTCCTTCACATTACTAGAGACTGGAGTGGAGATGAGAGGGAGAACAAGAAAAGCCCACATCAACCCTGCATTTTGATGTCGCTGCTGCTTTGTGCTGTGACTTCATGCTCCCTGAAGAAACAAGATGCATCAAGCAGTGCTTAAAACATCCTCTTCAGACATTGGGAATGATTATTTCAGCAAGTTTTAGCTTTCAGCAGCAACATATGTAGCAGCAGCTGTGCAGTAGCACTTTGAGGCCACGGGTACTTTGGAACCCAGTAAGAAAACTGTGACCTGCATGTGAACAGGAAAAAAGAAATTTTCCTGATTCAAAACTGTGCTGAGATTTCAGATGGTTCTAAGACTAACAAATTACTTCATCCACTTAGATCCAATGATCTGCCCTCCAAGAGTTTAAATAGATATTTTCGGTATATATGTGAAAAAAAATGACCTGTAAATAATCTTCCACTATTTTAACTGACTGGTTTGCACCAAAGTTTCACACCAAATGAGGGTGTCTTTGATCCGCATCTAACCTCTTTTCCTTTCCAGCTCTTCCATTCATAATTCTTTGTATTATTTTTTTTTCTATATGTTACAGACAGAAAATTCATGGTCACAGACGGAAGATCAAAGATGAAGTTTAATCTTCAGATTGTGATGCTTATGCTCATAAACCACTCAAGCGCCAATCCTGCTTTCCGTGACAGTGACAGAATCCTTGATTCAATTATAGGTTACAGTCAATAGGGATCATGCTTTAATCTGTGTACAAACAAAGGGATAAAACAGAAACATGTACCCCTTCTAAGGATGATACTTTGTTACACTGAGACATCAGACAGTGCTGCAATAATACAGGCTGATTTCAGAAAACGGATGAGATTAAATTGCCTGTTAGGCTATGGCTGCCTGTTATGTACAGACAGGCACATGTACTGCTCTGCTTCTCTGTCGTTTATCTGGCTCACAAAGACTCTGATGCAGTACATATTGTGTGATAGCACAAATTTCAGATAGTTTGAAGGATTCCCAGCATTATTCCGGATTAGGCCATTATTCTAAACATGACAGAATTTTTCAAATACTACTCAGATATGAGACACTATTTCAGGGATTAATTCCATTGAAATAATCAATGTTTTTGCTCAAGTGTTAACATGATCCTGTATCAGGATGTCTGGAATCAGTTTCCATTTTTGCCAGTGCCTTCTTAACACTCAGAGTTAAGTGCTTCTTCCAAAGTCAATTTACAGGAAAGGTAACTTTGCAGAAAACTGGCTTGTCTGTGGCAATGGCAACCTTCCCCTAGGTTATAGTAGGATTGCTTCATGAATCATACTGGCATCCTCCAAGATCCGTTATTATTATTCCAGTTTCAGAAAAACTTAAGCACATGCTTAATTTCAAGGCACATGTTTCAAATACTGTGGGATTTTGGCATTTGCTTAAGTACTTTCACAAATTGAATAGCTGAATATTGAGGGAGGGACAGCAGCAAAGAGAAAAAATATTTTAGGAAATAACAACAACACTTCTATGGACAAATTCTTAACTTTTAGCTCAGCCATCTCACTTCTTCTTCCTGCTCTCCTCCCCTCCAATCGTAGCAGTCTGAGTGCTGTGGCAGCATTTATGTGATGGCAGGCACAGGGGCAGAAGGATCAGGCAGGGATCCCTCTGTCCTTCCTTCCTTCCTTCCTTCCTTCCTTCCTTCCTTCCTTCCTTCCTTCCTTCCTTCCTTCCTTCCTTCCTTGCTTCCTTCCTTCCGTACATTTCACTGTATAAAGTGATGTTAAATAACTTGACATAACTGTGTGGCACCAGGAAAATCAGAACACCCTCCTGGTGTCTTGGCACCATGTGAGAGCAACTAGCAGCTCATTCAGTGCTCATGTCATCTATAAACCACCAGTAACCCATTTGTCAACTACCGTAATCATTTTAACACACCCCAATAAAAAAATTTATTACTTTGATATCTAATGTGATTAAGCTTCTTAGCATGTACTTTATTAAATCTCTGTGGCTTTTTCTTGTCATTTTCATTGAATGGTGGTTATACATATATATATAAAAGTAGATTGAAACAGATTAATTTAAAATTAATTTTAAATTACTGGAATGAGTTATCAGAAAAGAAATAGGGAATATCTCTTGAATAGTGATGCTTTACTGATGAACAAGGACCTTTCACAATTTGCGCTTCCAAAGAAGATCCTGTAATTCTCTCAAGTAGCAGACATTTCACACACTAGGGCAAGGCTATTCAGAAAGTTATGTGAGAAAAACAAATAATTTGCTGTCCTCTGGTATAGTTAGAGAAGTTTTTGAGGGTTTCCTTACAGCAGGCACCATTTATAGACCAGCATTTGTCAGTAGGTACCACACAGTTACTGTAGTTGTTTCCTGTAGAGCTCTGGTGCTTTAGACACCACTCAGTGACAGGTCTTGGCAAATGCTGACTTTTAAGTTGCTGCCAGTATAATTATGGCATTCGTGAAAGTGAGAGATAAACAGCACTGACTGAAAAGGACCCAGGTATCATATTGCATGGGCTAGTGCCATGCCTGGTTTCCCACACCATGCTGCCAATGCCACACAGTCTGGAGCAACATGGTGCCCGTTATCCCAGTCCTGCACTGCTCTCAAGCTGGAGCTGTAAATTTTTGTATTTTTGTATTTTCAAACTTCACAGTGTGTTTTATAATGAGAAGGTTTTGAATGGACAAGGATGAGAGGTCACCAAGAATCTTTGCATGCTTAACTTAAAGGTGAAAGTCATCTAATCTGCTCACATTGTTCTGTACATGTTTCTCTGGCTGAGGAAAACGAGGAAATTAGGAGGCTCACAAAGATGGCATGAATCTGGGTGGATATAAGTCAGGCCACACATGTCATAAAGTAACTCATTTTACATTCATATCCATTTATCATATATGTTCTGTTCTTAAGATGAGGATGTAATCCACTTCATAAACTAAAGTTCACACATGAGCTATAATTCATTTTGTTGTATGAGCTAAATTTTTACACTAACATTCATAAAAAATGTTGCATTGAAAAGAGTCCTCTTAATTTGCAAACACAAATTCTTGATGCCAGATTTAGTATTATTCATGCATTAATGCTATACTTGTGTGTACAGTCATCTGTTATGGATGTTTCTATGGTCCATAGATAAATAAAAAGGACACTGGTTTGTTAATTAAGAGTATCCTCTATGCTAAGGGGCTTAATTAAAACTACATAGATCAGCTGAATTTCACCACTTCACTCTTTCACCATGCTGTGAATGAAGCTGAAATGTATTTATATTCATACTGAAGCCATGACTTCCTTGTTCATTGCTACTTAACTTGCATTATTAATCTGCCGGCACCATCCCTCAGTTTCACTGACACATATCCAAAGTAAGGAAATGAAGCACTTTCTGTAATTTTGAAGGACTCAAAACAGTCACTTGAATGCAAATAGCAAAAGTCATATGCAATGAAAACAATTATCTGTGAAATAAACTGATTGTTTTTTCTCTAAGTCAATATTTCTGTGGAAGGGAAACTAAAACCTAAAATATTTATAACTCCTAATACCACACATTTCAATGTACTCCTACTTGCCTTACTACATGTTGCACCTTTCCACATTTAACAAGGCAAACGTGTGCAAGAAAAGCAATGCTTACTCAGGACTGCTGGTATATGAGTTTATAGATAAGCAGCACAGGTTTCCTTTCTGCACAGATTACACTGTTCATTCACATTTGGCAGCCTTTGTCGGCAATTTTCATGGGGAAAGGGCAAAACTGTTCTCTTAATGCTCACTTTTCCCTATGATTTATCCAAGGTGTTACTTGAAATACAATCTTGTCCCTTGAATCTATGTTCAACAGACCATATGGACATACAACGCATGCTAACCTGTCTTGTCTGTCCCAAGCATGTATTATCTGTGCATGAGAGCACATACTATCATGAAGGTCTGAGCCATAATTCTCAGACAGATGCTGTCATCAGACCCTTATGTTCATTTATATGAACATAACACAGCAAAACACAGCCAACAGGGAATTTCCCTGCGTAGTCAAAAGACAGTCAGTGGGCCACCACCTTTGAGACCATTAACCGTAAAGGAGGAAATAAGAGCCATCACACAGTCCAAATAATCTAGGTAACATATTTTAAAAACAATCATGTTTTCCTGAGAAGAAAAAGAATTTTTTCACAATTATCTCTGTATAATTTCAGTTCTGAAATCATTGGATGGAGCCACCACAAAACGATGAGAAAAAATTTTGTCTTCGATTTGAGTGTTGTACATGTCCTCGTTAAATGTATCCTTGTCTCCTTTTCTTGTTTTTTTAAAGAAGGAGAAATAAAATAAGACGAGAGAAATAGCTGACATAAAATAATTAGATCAAGAGATACAGAAGTAGTGTTACCCAGTTTCATTTTCAGATAAGATTATGAAAAATGGGACTGACTAGGTAAACTTCCATGCAGTTATTTTGTTGTTGTGTTATCCTTTCAGTGCTATAATAATGTTTTAACTTTATTCTTCTATGTGATATTATTATTCCTCAAATTTGTAAAAAAAAAAATCACTGCACAGTTCTCCACCAAAAACAAATTTTCATTAGCTACAGTGCCTGCAACCTATTGTGCCAATTTATTAGGATACAAGAATAAAATTAGGGAAAATGGAGGATAAATTAAAAATAATCAGTCTAGAAATAACTGGGAAAATACCCAGAGTGTAGACAAGGAGAAGAGGGAATTTAGGAATAAAGAGGTTTTATAGATGCTTTTACATTTTACTGAAAATAGTCACTCTCACAGCATGTCTGGAAAAAATGACATACTATATTTCTACTGCTTTGTTGACAAAGAATTAAAACTTAATCCTGTAGTACCTGAATGTGATCTCAGTTGAAAGTTGCAAGAGCAAAACTTCTGTTCACCAGACTTGTGTCTCCCACCACATTTTGTTGCCCTGGGAAAATAATAATAAAAAAATGCTTCTTGTAGCAGCAATACAAAAATCATGCTGGGTCATGAAAGTAATTATGCTTTGTGATGGTGGAAATTCTCCATTTTTGTGTGAAGAGGCACTGCTACATGATAGATGAATGTTGGAAAGGCAGTACATTGTGCTCTTTCATCTCTGTCGCTGCATATTTATTCTAACTGCTCCTAAATTATTCATTTTCTTTAAGCAATCAATATTAATAATCTGATTTGCTCTTTGGCATTTTTAGTCACACTTCTGTTTAACTGAGTGTAAATAAAGGTCACTTGGAGGCTTCCTGCTGCTGTTCTGAAGGTCCTTGCCTAATTAATTCCCAACATTTTTTTTTTCCGTGACTCTGATTAGCAGTTGCAATCAAGTTCAGCAATTAGCTGCCTCCTTGCACAGTGATATTGCTCACTGCACCTCCCCGTACAGAGCTACATTTGGTCTTTACAGAGGCAAACGGAGGAATTTAAATGAATTTTTGTTTTGTGTTCCCTGACCATGCAGAACAGATCAGATTTATCACTGCTTGCACATAACCTTTGCCTACCTACAGCTTACCTACTAATCATCCATGATGTCCTCAACAGGCATCATAAATGTAATGAACAGTCTCACCAACAACCCTCTTGCAATATGCCTAGTCTTGGACTCTTGTATCAGCAAACAGCTAAATTGCATCAAACCATCCCTGGCTATTTAAGAACCTCCTGTGGTTTAGACTACATCAAATTTAAAAGAGGGATCTGCTTCATATTCAATGGTTTTACCATACCCTGCTTGGGGCCTAGAGATGAACCCCAGATTTAAACACCTTTGAATGCTTGACTCCAGGTCACAAGAAGGCACAGGTCTTGCCTGTGTTAGAGCTTGAGAAATAGTAATCTCAATGACCTCTTTTCATCTCAAATTCCTAGAACCATTGACAAGTTGTTGAAAATTTCAATGCTGTTTTAATTAATAGGATAAATTCTAGTTGGAAGGAATATCTAATTTGTAGTTGAAAGCACAAAGAGGGTACAGTCTCCTCATGGTATTCTTCAGCAACTATGTATTTGAAAAGCAAGGAGGAAGAGACAAAGAATTACAGTAAACATTACAGTAGTATCATAAGCATATTTACAGGCCTTCCCAATTATTCTCAGTGTTCTCCCTTCTTATTACTACATCCTGGGTAACAACTTCCAAGCAATACTCTTCAATGAAGTATTTCTGCAAAAAAAATATTCTTTTGTTTTGTTTGTTTGGTTTGGTTTTTGGTCTGGTTTGGTTTTGAGGTTGGTTGTTTGTTGTTTAGGCTTCTTTATAAAGTCATTGATTTAAATTATTGTAATTCAAACAGTGATTCCATATCGATATTGATTCAGACAGAATTGTTTCTATTGTCTGAGCAGAAAACTAAGATGTGTACTCAAGAGAAATCCTTTAGCTGAAGTCTGTTTCAATGCATTCACATGTTCAGTGAGTCTACAGACAGATTTTAAAAAGGTGATAGAACTGCACCTGTGAGAAACTTTGTCATGTCAATCCACAATAGTTTTTGTCAGTATATTTTTTATTGCTTTTGTTAGTATAATTTTATTACTTTTGCACCCCAGTCCTTAACAACTAAGCCAAAAATAGACCTGACAAACACCACCAGAATCAAATAAATATATCTGAATACATCTTTGAGACATAGCCAGACTCTAAAGAATGGAAATGGTAGGTCTAAATTCCCACATAAGGGGCATAAGGATTTAAATTGTCACCTACCTTTCACATCTCACTACAAAAATGTCAACATATTTCATTTTGCTCTTGGAGTTCTTGGAGCCTAGGGGAGTTTTGTATTGGTGGATTTTAGTGCCCTGAAAAAGAAATGGATCAGAACTTAATCTGGTTACTTTGTACTTACAATTTACTGAGCATATAAAAGCAGTTACTTAAACCACAGCCCATTTCTGCTGTTAACACCTACAGAACCTCTCTTCTGACAGCAGGAAGCCAAAGCCTGCATGCCCTGAACAAGCAAATTTTCTTTTTCCTTTCTGTTCTAGCAAGTGTGTTCATTTAATCTCACAGGGGATCTGTCAGCTTTCCCCAGTTCCTAAAGCAATTCTTTAGCACTCATTGAAAAGTGCCGTAAGCAAAAGGCAGCAAAGCTGACTGGTATTTGAATTCAGAGACAGGCAACCAGGGCACTGAACGCAGTCAGTCTGCTACTGCAATGTGCACTGCACAAAATCAAGGCTAGAAACAACAGCTAAATCACTCTTGCACTTACCACTTAATGAACACATACACAAAATATGCCCCTTGTTGGCATGATGATACTGTTGTGAAGCATTATATAAAACATATGGTACTTTGAAATACAAGCAGATACACACAGCAAAGCACTTGTAGGGCTGTAAAACTTGCACCCTCAAAACAGGTTACTCTTTTCTAGTGTGGGAAATTTCCATGTTTGGTCTCCTCCCAAAAGTGAGTATCTTGGAACAGTTTAAAAAAATTCCTTTCAGGTATTAGCAATTTATGACAATGAAATACATTATTCTGATTGAATTGAAAAAAAACAAACCAAAACAAAATCTCCAAAAGTTTTCCCTAGGAAATAAATTACAACATTTAATAATGAGGAATCTGTGTCTGAGAAAATATGAGAGGAACCTAAGCTATTCTTACAGAGTTGCAAATGTTTGAAGACTCTCTGTGGTATATGGGTAAAGATCAGGGGCCAGGTCAACAGGGTAGACGTCACGATGGGAGTCTGTTATAGACCTCCCAACCAGGACAAAGAGTCAGGTGAGATTTTCTACAAACAGCTGGCAGAAGTCTCATAGTCACTGGCCCTCATACTTATGGGTGACTCCAATTTGCCAGATGTCTGCTGGAAACACAACACATCAGAGGGGAATCAGTCTAGGAGGTTCCTGGATCGCGTGGAAGACCTCTTCGTAACACAACATGTAAATGAGTTCACAAGAAGTGCCCTACTAGACCTGGTGCTTGAGAACAAAAAAGGACAGTTCAGGGAAGTGGTGGTCAGGGGACATCTTGAACATAGTAAGTATGAAATTATAAAGTTTTCAATAGTGGGTGGTGTAAGGAGGGTCACCAGCAGAATGTCCACTTTGGACTTCAGCAGCAGACTTTGACCTGTTTAGGACATTGATTGTTAGAGTCCCATGGAAGTAAGTCCTGAAGGGTAAAGGAGTTCAGGAAGGCTGGGAGTGTTTTAAAAAGGAATTGTTAAACATCCAGGAGCAGACTGTCCCTCTGCATAGGAAGTCAAGTCACCAAGTAGAAGGACCAGCCTGGTTAAACAGCAAAATTAGGTTGAGCTTGGGAAAAAAGAAGAGAATATATCAGCTCTGGAAAGAGAGTCTGACAAGTTGGGAAGACTGTAAGGATGCTGAGAGGTCTTGTAGGGGGATTAACAGGGTCAAAGCCCCTCTGAAACTTGATTTCACATTTAAAGTCCAAGGCAAAATAGGAGTGTCTATAAATATATTGGAAGCAAAAGGAGGGTGTCCATCACTTGTTATATGCAGACGGTAGTGTAGTGACAAGGGATGAGAATAAGGCAGTGGTACTTAATGCCTTCTTTGCCTCTGTCTTTTATTTCAATACTGGTTGTCTTCAGGATATCTAGCTCATAGAGTGGAAACTGGTGATGGGGAGATGAGTGAAGACTCCATAATACAGGATTAGAAGATTAATGACCTGCTACGCTAGTTGGATGCTCACAAGTCCATGGGCCCTGATGAGATCCACCCTAGGGTAATGAGAGGACTGTCAAAAGAACTTGCTAAGCCACTTGCAATCAGTGAGAGAGAGAAACCTGGGCAGACGTGATCAATGGGCTGAGAACAACTGCATTAAGTTCAATAAGGCCAAGTAAAATGTAATGCACTTGGAACTCAATGACCCCATGCAGTGCTACAGGCTGGAGGAGGAGTGGCTCAAGAGCTGTTTGTCAGAGAGGGACTTGAGAGTGTTGGTTGACTGCTGACTGTGTATGAGCCCACAATGTGCACAGACGGCCAAGAAGGCCAATGGCATCTTGGCATGTATCAAGAATATTGTTGCCAGCAGGATTAGGGAAGTGATCATCCCCCTGTACTTGGCATTCTTGAGACTACGCCTTGAGTCCTGTATTCAGTTTTGGGACCCTCACTTATAAAAGGGCATTGAGGCACAGGAGCAAATCCATAGAAGGACTACGAGGCTCATAAAATGACTAGAAAACATATCATGTGAAGAATAACTTAGTTAAGTTTGTTTAGCCTTGAGAAGAGGCAGCTCGGGGTTGTCCTCATCACTCTATATGACTACCTGAAAGGAGGTTGTAGAGAGGTAGAGGGGATGGTCTCTTCTGCTGTTCTTGCAATGAGAGGATTAGAGAGAACAGTAATAAACTGAGACAAGGAATAGGAAATTTTTTCACTGTTAGAATGGTCAGGCACTGGATTAGGCTGCCCAGGAAGGTGGTGGAGTCACCTTGCCTAGAAGTGCTTAAGAGGTATTTGGGTCTGGAGCTGGAGGATATGGTTTAGGGAATACAGTAGAGTGACAGGTTAATGGTTGGACTTGATGATCTTAGAGGTCTCCTCCAACCTTGATGGTTCTCTGATTCTATGCATTAGTCTTCAGTCAAAAATGCAGGTTATGTACACGGCTTTCCTTCACCAGCTCTTTCTTGTAGTTGTTCTGAAGATACCTGTGTAAATTCATAGCAATTATAGAATCAACTAGGTTTGAAAAGACCTCAAAGATCATTGAGTCCAACCCCACCGTTGTTATTAGACCATGACACTAAGTGCCACATCCAGTCTCAGCTTGAAAACCTCCATGGACAGTGAATCTACCATCTCCCAGGGGAGCCCGTTCCAATGCTTCATCACCCTGTCCATAAAAAATCTCTTCCTAATATTCAACCTAAACCTCCTCTGGTAGTGCTTAACTCTGTGCCCTCTTGTCCTTCTGCTGGTTGCCTGCGAGAAGAGACCAACCCCCATCTGGCTGCATCCTCCTTTCAGGGAGTTGTAGAGGGTGATAAGGTGTCCCCTGAGTTTCCTCTTCTCCAGGATAAACAGCCCCAGCTCCCTCAGCCTCTCCCCATAGGACTTGTGCTCGAGTCCCTTCTTGCTCTAGCTCCCTCGTTGCATTTCTCTGGACCTGATCCAGCACCTTAATATCCTTCCTCAACTGAGGGGCCCAGAACTGTACACAGTATTCAAGGTGTGGCCTCACCAGTGCCGAGT
>NW_008672061.1:0-216 GCF_000695815.1 Acanthisitta chloris | reverse complement strand
AAGCGCTCCCAGTGGCTCCTGTTGCCAACTGGTGCCAACTGGTGTCTACTGGTGGCTCCTGGTGCCAACTGGTGGCTACTAAGAGCTCCTAGTGCCAACTGGTGCCAACTGGTGCCAACTGGAAGCTCCTAAGAGCTCCTAGTGGCTCCTGGTGCTCCAACTGGAGCTACTGGGGCCAGCTGGGGCCTACTGGGGTCTGTTGGGAGCTACTGGTGC
>NW_008672060.1:0-430 GCF_000695815.1 Acanthisitta chloris | reverse complement strand
AGGTCCTTTTATTATTTTTAGGGTGAATATCATCATGAGTTTTAATTTCTGATTTTTTTCCCCTCAATTTAGGCTTCTTGATACCATCAATCAATTCCCTAAGGATACACCAGAATGGGTACATTTTTTTGGGGGAGACACCCCAAAATGAAACCTTAATTCCTCAGCCAGATGGGGGGGCTGGGGATCCCCCCAAAAAAAGGATCTAGGTGCCCTAGAACTCCCCAAAAAGGTTTTCTTTCCAAAAAAAGGGACTCCAGGTGTCCCAAGACCCCCCAAAAAGGGATCTAAGTATCTTGTGACCCCCCCAAAAGGGTCCCAAGACCCCCCAAAAATGGGCCTAAGTATCTTGTGTCCCCTGAAAAGGGACACAAGACCCCCCCAAAAAAGGGATCTAAGTATTTTGTGACCCCCAAAAGGGACCCAAGAC
>NW_008672059.1:15553-18811 GCF_000695815.1 Acanthisitta chloris | reverse complement strand
TTGCCTTGCCTTGCCTTGCCTTGCCTGTACCTTCAAAATGTGCAATGTTGCCAGAACCACATAAGTTCCTCCTGTGCCAGTTTGGAAACAATTCTACTGGAAAAGCCTGGCTAGGTTCTTCCATGCACATCATTTTTGTAAAAAGCGAAAAGCCAACAGTCCTCCACCACGTTGTCAACAATTTGAAAAAGTAGAAATCTAAGTCTTATCTGCTAGTCCAGGGCAGCAAACTGGGAACACTTACAAATTAAACTTACAACTTGAACTGGGGGAAAAGAAGGGTTTTTGATTGTCCATTTGATTTTATGGTTTAGGTCTTCCTGCTGGGATGTAACTCAAGGAATTGAAGAAAACTACATGCTAAAATGTTGTTTAAGTAATCTTTCTTGAGCCTTTGGCCTGTAGTTGATGCAAATAGACTCTCCTGCAAAGCGTAGTAGCAGATGGGTGTCCTTTATCAAGATATGGACCCAAACCTTTCCAGAGCAGGGAAACCATGGACTTGACTCCAGCAAAAAAAAGGCAGCATTAATAAAGTAAAAGGAAATAAGGAAATGAAGGCAGTAGCTGCTGAATTTACCATGCAGAGTAAAAACTATTTCCCAATAAACCCTGAGAGACATGAGGTCAGTATGTCATGTTTCTGTATCAAAGATAATGATGTATGCTCTCTCCTATTATGAATCTGCTATGTTACAGGATGTGAATAAAAACAGTCTGTATTTCAAGACTAGTTTCTGTGAGCCAGGAACAAAGGATGAATTTGTATTGATTATATGCAGGCAGATAGGCCCTGATTATACATTGCATGCATTTGTGTCTTCAGATTTGAGGCATTGTCAGTCACCAATGTGACACACTCTTGCCATATACAGAGGGGAAAAGAGAATATTCCTTCTTTAGACTAATCAAAAAGATACATGAAAAAATTACTTCTATGTGAATCAAAACTGGCCACCAGAATAATGGATGGCAAGTATTCCAATTATATCTAGGTGTTGTGATTTAACTCCAGCCAGCAACCAAGCCCCTCACAGCCCTTCACTCATTGCCCCACCAGTGGGATCAGAGAGGGAATCTGATGGGTAAAAGCTAGAAAACTCTTGGGTTGAGACAGAGACAATTTAATAGGAAAAGCAAAAGCTGCACACGCAATCAAAGCAAATCAAGGAATTAATTCACTGCTTCCCATGGGCAGGCAGGTGTTCAACCATCTCCAAGAAAGCAGGGAACCATCATGCATGATGGTTACTCAGGAAGACAAACACCATCACTCCAAATGTCCCCCTTTCTTTCTTCTTCAGCCCACTCTGTATACTGAGTATGATGTCATATGGTATGGAATATCCCAATGGTCAGTTTGGGTCACCTGTCCCAGCTGTGTCTCCTCCTAGTCTCCCAGTCTCCTTGCCAGTGTGGCAGTACAAAAAAGCAGAAGAGGCCTTGGCTCTGTGTAAAGAGTGTTCTGTGACAACAAAAATATATTATCAACCCTGTGTTCAGCAAAAATCCAAAACATAGCCCCATCCTAGCCACTGTGAAGAAAATTAACTCCACCACAGCCAAAGCCAGAATACTAGGATAATGTACTTACAAACAAAATCCATGCATTTATCTTCCGCCTTTCCATCCACTTTTTAGATGAAACAGTTGGGACAAAAATGACTAATGCATACTCCAATATCACTGCAGACAACAATCCTGCTAATTCAATTGCATATGTCATAGGAACAGATTGTGAAAAACCTAGAAATTCACAGCATCCCCTGCCATTAATAGAAAATGACCGGTGAGATTTTATCTTTACCTAATAAATTTCAGTTAAAGCTTGATTTTAATTAGACAACCCAGGGGAATTAAGTCCAATTTATTCTTGTTTTGCATGTGGTTGAACTGATCACAGTCCAAGAAAGGAATAAGCCTAAACAAAGGACTACATAATAAATATGTGTGCAGTAAATTCTGGATTATCCATGGTTATATGGGCTAGTCAGTACCTGGTGCCACACGAATAATAAGCAGGATATACTACTCTCCTGGGCTCTGCTCTTCATGTTACTTCATACTCAGTCATTGTTCTGGACAGAAATTCAAAATCACTCAGTACTATCTATGTTTTTATTTTTGCACAGGCTGTTCCATTTCATCCCTATTCATATTCTCCAGGATGACCAAACCAACTATTTCCTTTCCAGTGTTATTTTAATTAGTTTCACTCTGGTCTAAAGTCTGGTAGAACACTATCAGAAGTTAGAAGAATCTCCTTCTCAGTCCTAGTTACTGGCCAGGTTAGTTTTCCTGAAAGTTGATTGAAGCATTCTGCACTATTTAAAAAATAGTGGAGGGCTGAGTTTGGTCTGTGCTGGTGTAGAATTACCATGTATTATAAACCTTATTCTCAGTCTGTCTAAATCAAGGTTGAATCCACTCAGGTCAAAGAAGGTGAAGAAACGTAGGCAAGAGAAACAGGACCTCTGCTTATAATTTTTTCCTATTTGAGATCAAAAACATGCCACAGTGAGTCAGGTCTCTGATGCTACAAAAATATTTTGCAAAACTGAATAATTTTGGTGTGATGAGCAGCACAATCACGTCACATCTGCTGAGAAAAACAGAAAAGGGAAAGTGGAAGCCAGCTGCCACTGCCAAAGAAATTCATCCCAAGGGCTGCACATCTGGATTCTGCAGCTGCCAAACTCATAGTGACTGATTGCTTCCAATCCTGGAGTAATCAGAGGTTAAGTAACAGAAGCAGCCCCATCCCAGTACAATCAGCAAACAGACAGGTATTACTCTTCAGTAAGGAGTTGTTGTATCTGTTTTCTCAGCATTCATTAGATATTTACTAATACATAAATATCTAAACTTCTAGAAATGAGAATGATGAAGGATGTTTTTTCAGGAGCCATTTTCTAAAATAACATACCTGCTGTTAGCACAACACCATTATGTATGATCATGCTTCCCAGTTAGAAGAAATAATGAATCCTCATTCTCTGTTTGACTGGCATGACTCCATTGTTAGAGCTGGTCTGAACACGTTTCCTCTCTCTTTTCCTCCCCTTCTGCTCATTCTCTTATTGACTGAAAAACTCTAATAAACCACCATGTATTTCGAATTAGATATTTTTCAGCTGCAGCAATTGCCTTGAACTTATGGAAAATTTAAAGTAAAATAAAAAAATCACTTTAAGGTTTTTTTTTCAAAATTCTATTTAATTAAAACTAAAGCAAAAGAAAGGTTTTTTTTAAAAGCTC
>NW_008672059.1:6101-15481 GCF_000695815.1 Acanthisitta chloris | reverse complement strand
GAAATGTGAATGAGCCCATCAGAATTATCTTGCAGCTATTTCCAATGTACAGTCATGTTGCTATTTCAGAGGAGTTAGAGACATTATATATAAGATTTTTGACATTTTCCTTGCATAGAATCATGGAATCATCAAGGCTGGAGGAGACCCCTAAGAACATCAGGCTGAACCATTAACCTGCCACTCTGCTGTAACCCCTAACCCCTAAGCCATATCCTCCACTGTTAGATCTAGGAACCTCTTAAACACTTCCAGCGATGGTGACTCCACCACCTCCCTGGGCAATCTATTCCAGTGCTTGACCAACCTAGCAGCGAAAAAATATTTCCTAACATCTAATCTAAATCTCTCCTGTCTCAGTTTATGACATTCCCTCTAGTCCACTTACTGCAGGCATGGCAGGAGAGACCATCCCCCACCTCTCTACAACCTCCTTTCAGGTAGTTGTAGGGAGAAATGAAGTCACCCCTGATCTGCCTCTTCTCAAGGATGAACAAACACAGTTCCCTCAGCCCTTTCTCATTCGACATGTATTCTAGACCTCTGATGAGTCTTATTGCCCTTTGCTGGACTCACTCTAGTGCCTCAGTGTCCTTTTTAAATTGAGGGTCCCAAAATTGAACCCAGTACTTGAGGTATGGCTTCACCAATGTCAAGTACAGGGAGATGATCACTTCCCTAGTCATGATGGCCAATATGATGCTGGTCTTCTGGGCCACCTGTGCAAACTGTTAGCTCATGTTGAGCCAGCTGTCCACCAGCACTCCCAAGTCCCTTTCTGATGAACAACACTTGAGCCACTCCTCCCCCAGTCTGAAGCACTGCATGGGGTTGTTGTATCCCAAGTGCAGGACCCAGCATTTTGCCTTATTGAACCTCATGCAGTTGTCCTCAGCCTATTGATTAAGTCTGTCCTGGTCTCTCTGTAAAGCTTTCCTACCCTCTTTAAGATCAACACTCGCTTCCAACTTGGTGTTGTCTTCAAATTTCCTGAGGGTGCACTCAATCCCCACATAAATAAAGATGTTAAACAGGACCGACCTCAATACTGGGCCCTGGGGAACACTGCTAGTGACCAGCTGCCAATTGCATTTAGCTCCAATAACCATAACTCTATGGGCCTGGCCATCCAGCTAGTTTTTTACCCATCAAAGAGTCCACCTGTCCAAGCCATGAGCAGCCAGTTTTTCTAGACGTATGTTATGGGAGACAGTGTCAAACGCCTTCCTGGAATCTAGTTAGACCACATCCACAGCCTTCCCTTCATCCACTAAATGAGTCACTTTGTCACACAAGGAAATCAGATTGGTCAAGCAGGGGTTTCTTTCATAAATCTATGTCGGTTGGACTTGATCCCCTGGTTGCCCTGCATGTGCCGTGTGATGGCACTCAGGATGATCTCCTCCATGACTTTTCCCAGAACCAAGGTTAGGCTTACAGGCCTGCAGCTCCCCAGATCCTGCTTCCAACCCTTCTTATAGATGGGTGTCACGTTTTTCTAATTTCCAGGCAGTCGGAACTTCTTCAGTCATTCAGGGCTACTGGTAGATGATTGTGAGTGGTTTAGCAAGTTCTTTTAACAGTTCCCTCATTACCCTGGGGTGGATCTCATCAGGTCCCACAGACTTGTGAGTGTCCAATTGGCATAGCATACTCTAAGGAGCAGGATCTTGCAGTTGCCACCATCACAGAGAAATATCAAACCACTCAAATGGAGTCTGTCCTTGTAGTCTTTGCAATGTTCCTGCTTTATACTATAATGTCCACCATGCCCTTACACATGCACAGAATAATATCAAGCTTTTTGAGTATAATTTACAAACTGCATACAGTGTCAAGTACACAGAAGCATTTGCACAAAGTGAGGATAGTAACATTAAATACCAAACAGTACAAATCAAGCACTCTGTACTGGATCAGTGGCAGACCTATGAAAATAATACTAGAAATAGACACAGAATTTAAGGAAATTTAGCTAGTTATGCAACTAGAAATTGATAGCATTTTCAGGCTGTTCTATATATTTGTGCAGTTTGTTCAGTTCATTTTATAACACTGGGCTGTCTGATTTTCAGTGTTCAAGAGGGTAGTAATTATTAATCATTTTTATCCTCACCACATGCACTTGAGGTAGGGAAGTGCTATCCTAATTTAAAGACAAAGATGCATAAACTGGGTGACATGCCTCAGATCACCTGGCATATGTGGCACCAGATGGGATTTTTATCACGCCTTGAGAGTCTTAGGCCAACGATTTGGCTAGACCACAGACCACATTTTAATATTTCAGAAAGTGTTTGGTTGATTGGTTGGTT
This sequence comes from Acanthisitta chloris, assembly GCF_000695815.1. Lineage (NCBI taxonomy): Eukaryota > Metazoa > Chordata > Aves > Passeriformes > Acanthisittidae > Acanthisitta > Acanthisitta chloris. The sequence continues at coordinate 13,166 of NW_008672059.1, read as the reverse complement.
GGTAAAATTTAGCCACAATCAGGTTGCTGATTCATCATAGCTTTACAATGAATTGGTGGAGTGAATGAAAACTTCTGGCTTATCTGACTAAGGGATTTTCTGATATTTCTGGTTTAAAATCTCATGTAAATCCTGGGCTACACAATGCCGATATTTATTCCAATTTAACTAGAGGAGGACTTAGAATGGATGAGCGCCCCAAAAATTGTATAATCAGAAAACAGGGTAGAAGTAGCATGAGGTACTGCAGAAAAGCGAATACTGTGTGCTACAGGACTGCTTGTGTATTGGATTGAGGAGTCAAACCCACACATGGATCCATAGCAGCTAAGGTCAAGCAGGAACAAGTTCTATGAGCTACTTCAGGCATAGCTGCTCGAACTGGGATATCTTGTTTCTACCAGAATACACACAACAGATTACTTGGGCCAACGCCCTCGACCATGGCAGGGACTGAGTTTTCTACTGATCTCAGCGCCTCAAGCGAAGTCAGGACTGTGAAACCAACAGCTAAGTACCCTCCTTTCTAAATCATGAGCTCTTGTAAAGAGGCATCTTCAATTCTGGGGCCAAGTATCCTAGGAGAACAGACCACTATTGTCCCAGGGATATCAAGTTTTCAATTCTCTGTGTTCATGCTGTAAGAGCTATTTTTACTAATCATGTGAAGCCTGTTTGCTTTCTTTATCTCCTACTAGACATCTATTTTTCCTGTGTACAACATATGACATTATCAGAAGCTAAAGAACCTGAGGAACTCAATATTTAGGATTTCCAGCAGTTTTTCCAAAGCAAAAAAGACACCCTCTAAGTAACCAGTCATAGTATTTTTTTTATGCTGCGATAGATCAGGGTGACAGAAGTATCTTCACTGGAGATAGTTTTGGTCCTGTCTTCACCTATGGAAATGAGTAGAGAATAGTCATGAGCAAAATTGCATTAGCTGCTGTAGCCTGACAGCAAATACTCTCAGCTGCCTTTCTCAATAACACAACATGAAGCAAAATGTAGCTAATTAGCCTCCGTGGTTTCCTGTCTGCTTCAAGGACCACCTACTTGACACATCTAATTAACAGCACTTCTTCCTGTATCAATATATATCCTTCCTTCTTCCTTCTGATATTTGTTGGTGTTGGTGTCCCTATTACTTCAGAAAAATGAGAAGAATAGGGATTATTTTGAAGAAGTGACCACCAAAGAAGAAATCATCACCTGGTTTTGTTTATCATCAGCTGCATATCAAGGCCATTTCTGGTCTTCACAGATGGTGAAACAGCTCACATTGTACACGTCTATGTGAGCAGAATTTGACTCAGTGAATTTAACAAGAAATTTGTAATCTGTCTTTTTTTGTTTAATTGATTACACAGTAGATTTTACCACTTTGCCCCATAAATTACATCTTAAATTGTGTTTATGGTTAGAAGAATAAATGTAGAAATTACATGTATGCAACAGAATGGCACCAAGTTTGCACTGAGTTACATATGCTTTGTTTTTTTGAACATAAATAGACTTTTTTTCCTTCATTCCACAGAAACTGATCCAGCTAGGGGACAATAAGCTTGTTTCTTTCTTGATTCATGCATTATCAACACAATTGTTAAGTGTTTACTGTTGCAGATCTTTGTTTAATACAAAAAAAGGAATTAAATTAGTCATTAAAATAAACCCTGCTCACACTTCAATTTCTCTTTTATATACAGAGACTTTTTTTTCAGTTATGTCTTTTATCTTTGGCTAGAAATCACATACACATTAAACAGTAAAATCTTACCTTTTGGTTAGTGAGAAAAGTCTGGATACACATGACTTCAGATAGAGAATAGATCTAATTTAGAAATGGGAAAGGCACAATTTTCACCATATTGCTTTCCAGAGCAAATTCTGCTTTTTAGAAGGGTCTAATGAGGACTGTTTAGGATGCTCTTTTAACTCTTTTAAGCCTTTTGGAATAATAACTGTGTTTCAGGTGAACAAAGAGAACCTCTGTGTAGTTCAGATACATGTATTACTTTAATCCAGTTCTAGGGAAAATTTTTTTTTTTAACCCATTAATGCCTTCAGACAGCAACACATAGACCAAAAACATGATATGGAAAGTCAATGGCTGTGTAGCAAAAATACTCCACAATCTGCCGAGCAAAATTCAAAGCCTATTTTTTTGACAAGGGAGGGAGTTCAGACTGGCTGGCAAGGACATCTAATCTGAAACAGATTTCCTTGCTGTACAATATTCATAGAATGAACTCACATGAAAAAAATCTAATACTGCTTGATTACTCATTAGTTCCAGCAACCTGCTTTTATATTTATTTTTCTCCCTAGTTGCCTTCCTTTCCATCATTACTCCCTGTAACAATATTTGCTGCTTGGAACACAGACATACTAGGACTATAGCTTAAACCTATCATCAGTGCTAACTGTAGCAAGTGACAGTCTTACTGGTGTAAAGCTTGCACAAAATTCTGAGTATCGAACATATTTTAGACCATGAGAATCCATTATGTTGTTTGTTGCTTTGGATTTTCTCAAAGATCAATTTAAAATTTGGAAAAATTTATTCCTATTGGATTTGTAATATCCCAGTCCTGCCTCCAAAGGAAGTTTCAGGGTTCAGGAAGGTATTTGCTAATTGAAACATGTGCATTAAACCTCATAAAATCTTTTAAAAGTCCAGCAAACAAAAAGAAACCCATGGTAACTTGAAGGTTGTACAGAAATACGTTCTTCAAGGATTTTTTTTATATGAATGTTTGTCCCAAAAAGAGCATGAACTTTTTAATGCTGATTGTGAAGTGTCCAGAAAATATTCTTTTTCTTTATTTTTGTAGGGTTTTTATTTGTTTGTTTGGGGGTTCTTTTGGTCTAAAAAGAGGTTTTCTGGACATTTTCTGTTTCTTAAAAGACTTCAGCATGTGGTGTCAGGGTGTGATTTCTGGTTTGATTAGGTAAGACCTTACCTTTCAGCAAAACTGTTTGGGTGTGTATTCATACATTTACCTTGAGGCATGTAAATATCACACTTAGTTCCTTTGCAACCTGAGCATTAACTGAAAAAGAAATAAACCATCCTTCAAGTGGGAAGAGGCCTGGATGTTTACTTGAAAGCAATATCTTCAGGGAATGTTATGTATAAGTAACTTTCCATTCTTATGTCAAGTGCCATCTCACTTTGACTACATGCAGATAAAACCACTTTTGAATCAAAGCAGTCATTAAATTTGGGGGTTTTCCTCATAAACTGATTGTGAATTGAGCGTGATGGTAGAAGTGTGCTCCTTAATTGTTACTTGACTAAAGCTACCGGTGAAGCGTTTCGATAAACCAAGTCCCATTGTATATGCATAAGACCAGTACTTCTGCAAGCATTTGGTGTTTAATCCAGTGTTACATTTGGTTGAATGCTAATGGGTGAAGTTTCTGTTTGCCAACTGGAGCACTTTCGTATTACAAGCAGAAACAGCGAGGAAAAAATCCAAAACCAAACAAGCCAATCAACCCCAAAAGAAGATAGATGAAAATGCATTTTAGAGTGAAAAGAGTCATTAAAGCAAATTTTGATACCTGATGTTTTGGTTTTTTCTGTGTATTTCTAGACAGGAAAGAGTTTTAGAGCCGCCTATATGCAAGAATGCCAGATTGAAAAGTATTTGATTTCCTTCCCAACAAGAGAAAGATATAAGCCAAATTTATTAGGTGCCAAATAGACTTTATGTTCACTTTTCTTGTCACTGGGTGTATAAAGATTAGATATAACTAAGGACTTCATCAAAACTAACTGAAAATACCTGAATTTGCCTTTTCTTTTCATATATTCAAGGGACTGGTTTAATGAGTACTAACTAAAAATCTGTTAGGAAGGAGGCTAAAAGGAACCTCTCTGAACCACAAAGTAGGTTTAACGATCCCATTTATAAATTTGCTCAGCACTATAGAAAATAGCAACTCACTTTTTTTAAAAAAAAATTTAGAGGCTTCTAATTAGGCACTAATTTAGTTTTCTGGGCCCTAAAGTAACAGCCTAATTTAAGATGTTACTAGCATTTTAAATTTGTGGTGAAATACATTAACTCTCTATGCACTCAGAACAATACTTACAGGCTAATGATTTCACAATCATAAATGTTGACCTTGGTTTCTCTATGATCTGTTTAAATATATGTCATAAAATATCTACTAATTACTAAATGTCTGCTGGATATCTGCTGAACAACAGCCACTGAATCTAGTAGATTTTTTTAGCAGTCTTAAAACTTGTTAACTTACACCATGTGACTATCAGGGGAAAAAAAGCAATATTTAAAAGCCATGAATTGTGTATTTCTATCCTTATATAGATACAATATTTTCTTGAGGACTTGAATGTGTGAAAATTAGTAACAGAAGAAAAATAGCACGTCTGAGAACTTCAGAACAAGTAAGCCAAACTCCTGTATCTCTAAAAATCACGAGACTGGCTTAACTACCTGAAGCACAAATATTACATTTGTATTTGTTTAAATAATATTATGTAAATTTCTCTATTTTGACTAGTTTTTATTAAGACAATTTTTTTAAAAGTCATGATTTCTCTTTTTATTTGGGAGGTCTGAAAATGAAGTTTATCAAAAGTAAAACTATGTCTATTAATTTTTCTTCTGCAATATTAATATTACATAAAAATCAGCAAATTAAAGGCACTGGTTTAGTATATCGATTCTTATTATTTCCCCACATTTTTATGGTTTGGAAACTGACAGTCCTGAAAATTATTATATTTATTTTCCTTTTCATTAATTAATGATTGTACAGTGCATTAAATGACCTACTGCATGTATTTATCTCAAAAATATATTTGTAGTAGAAGAGTCTGTGGAAAAGGAAGGAAAATGGGAGGTTGTTTTCAGTTTTTACTATTTTTATTTTAGTGGCAAGAACTGGTTTTCTTAGGAAGGACAATTGCTGTTTGAAGCCTGACCCTATATTAACTCTTCTCACACAGAAATCATCTGAAAATAATGCCTCCTGATCATTTAGATTAAGACAGAATAATTTTTAGATGAATTCTTAGCACTGTCATAGTTCAGAGGTTTGCCATCTAAGAGCTGGTAGAAGAATAATGCTCATATACTAAGAATATCTTTTAAAATCCTGTGAAAATCCCATTCAGATTTGTCAGACACTGTAATGCACATTTATACTTTACCAATAATACCTAAAACTAGTTTTTTACTTTTTCTGGATTGTGCTTCCAGATTAATTCATGTGCACCAGAATAACAGAGAAAAGCGATGTAGTGTTGAATCTGCTTTGATACCACATTCACAATCTCTTCTGTAACAGCACCAACTGATTTTAATTCCTGCTTTGGTTCACAAGAGCAGGATAAAAAGAGTATCAAAAAAGCTTTGAAAACTGTATTTCTGCTGTATTTCAGAAGTAACACACTCTGTTCCATGTCATTACATCAACATCGACTTTGCACCAAATTCTTCTGAAGTAATAAGGCTGGTTTTTCATCAGCAATATCTCTGAAATTCATAAGATAGTGTCAGCTAATCCTGGTTATTCTGTAGCACACATAAATACTATGCAAGTTTGTCAACAATACTAGTATCTGACCTTTGACTGGAGTTCTCCCCTCTCTTCTGTTCCATGTGGAGGCTTAATGCCAATACAACCTGTGTCATAAAAGCTTTCTCTTGTTGCACCATTGCACAGTAGACTATGTATTTTACCAAGGCTTGCTTACCTCTGGGTACTAAATTCTGCTGGGTGTGATAACAGGTTTCATATATACACATTTTGAATGTTCTGATTGTGATTTGTTTGCTAATGTGATGCTCCATAAGAAGGGTTATTGGTTTAGCACATTGTGGACAAGTATGACATGTAATCATCAGTTTGTTTCAAGCTGACTGTAGACCTGTCTACTGTGCTCCTACATCAAGCAACTCTTTTTATTCCTTGAGTACTTTAAGTCCACTGAACATGCAACGACATTGCAAAATTTAGTTAACATGCATGCACAAGTTTCCTTTCTCTCTCTTTTTTTTTCATTTAATTAAGCACTCAGACTTCAAAAGTAGCTCAAATATGCAAGTCAACTTTGTGATTAATAGCTTCAGACTCAAATGCTTTTATTTTTGGTCTTCATGGAGAATATACTATTTCCACTGAGATTCTTTCAACAACTTTAGCTGTATTTAAAGTTAATGAGGTTTTTCAATTAAAGCTTCAGATATTTAGCCTTTGGATAACATTTAGATGAACCAGGGTTTATCTAATTATGTTGGGTGAATTCTTAAGAAGCTCTGCATATCCTTCATTCATAACAAGCACATTTTATGTTGCGGGCACGTACTGGACTTCAATCTAGACTGAATGCAGATCACCCTTGTGAAAACAGCATTACCAATAGGTCTGAGAGTTCGAGGAATGAGTGCACTAAAAAATGCCCATGGGAGTGTACAACATCAACCATTCCGAGTGGCAGAGAAATCAGGAGTGCCATTAGAGTAAAAACTAAACAAACAAAAGAAGAATGGGAACAGATATAAGAACAATGTCTAAACTGGGCAAAACACGTCAGAACAGAATATCAAAATCTTACTGCTTGCTTATAGAAACTAGCAGTGAAAACAACAAAGAGATTAAACTAAACCCCCACAAATCTAACATGAGAAAAAGAGGGAATGGGGGAAGGGGAAAAGCTGCATGGTTTTCAAAGTGTGTACTTTGGTCAAGATGTACATGAGGAGGAAACACTGCTTTACACACTGAATTCCCTGGGAGTTGATGTTTTCTGATTTCCTGTGGGAGTCCTATGTTTCTAACCACTGTATCAGACTCCTGGGCACAGAATTCACCACAAGAGATAGCCTGACTGGCCTAGGAAAACTGGCACATCAGATGAAGTTGTTGACCTTCATTCAGGACAGACATTTAAATCTGCATTGTGAGTGTCTTATACAACCTTGAGAACATAATTTACACTGTCCCATTCTTGAGTCACTACCTGCAAAATGAAGATGGCCTTATATCCATATATAAAGCAGAAATTGTGAGAATACTTGCTGAAGC
>NW_008672059.1:350-5986 GCF_000695815.1 Acanthisitta chloris | reverse complement strand
TGAACACCAGCCCCTACATTCAGCTACCTAAAGATGTAAAGAGAAATGCTTTGGAATATAAAATCTGAGTTCAGGTTTCGGTTACTTCCTAATGCAGGGCTGTCCAACTGTATGGTATAGGAATGCCTCTGAACAACTCTAGAAAACCTCATGTCCCTTCTATAAGTCTGTTTTAAATTCACAGATACAAAACTCTCACTACCTTTCTTTTTCTGATGTTCCACATGCATAGTTTTCTCAGCTCTGCTCTGTGTCTGTTGCAGGTTGGTTAGACGGACTTAGCACACTCAAGGTAGTTTCTGACTTCACTTGGCCAGGCAAACGTGATGATGGGGCAGCCCTGCAGTATAGAATGGTAATTGAGGTGCAATTGCTTATTCTCCTGCCAGAATAGATAATGAAGACACAATAATGTCTGTCTTTACCAAATTTTGTGAAGTTGACCACTGGCTGCAAAACTGCTAGATGTGATGGCTAAGACAGACCAAGAAGCAGAACAACGTGATTGTGTAGGGTTTTTTCCTCAAGCACTCCTGATAAACATAATTTAAAGGCAGGGAAATAATTTCGATGGCTATAATTGAAATCTGACTGAAAGAACTACTGCTGAAGTACATGACCTCATTTCTCTTCTCTGCCCAATCCTGCTCAAGAAAAACACTAAAGAGAAACTGCACCAGAGTATGGTTCTGAAGTCAGCACTTGTACAGCAGCTTTCTGATACTACTGCAGTGAATGGTAAAAAAAATTGCTTTTTTTGTGACTGAAGTCTCAGTCTAAACCGGAACATAACAAAGCTGACAGCTGTTTATTCAAGATTATTCTGAGAATATCTGATCCAAAAGAAAATGCCATCTTTCTTCCCAGCAAATAGCATTAAAGGGGAAATGTGGCAAAATTCCAACCAGAACTTGCCAAAACTGTGAATCTAAAGGTATTTGCCTTAGGAAGAAAAATATCCACCATGTTCTCAGCACTGAAGCATAAAATGGCTGTTTTCCTTCCATCCAAATTTCCTGTGGGTTTTGTTTTGCTTGTTGGTTTTTTTCTGTTGTCATTTTTTTAATTATTAAAAACAAAGTAGCAAAAACCTTAAAGAGGCAAAAAAGTACAATTCTGTATTATTTCTGTTTTGATAATTTTCTCTACAAAGTATAATCCAAATCCAACCTCACACTTTTGCTTTTTATCTTCAGAATAACAGAACCCATGCCATTACAACTGACATTGCCAGGTAACAAAGCCATTTTTCCCTTGGCAGACATGGCCACGCAGATTCATCCTCAGGGACAGCCCCAACGCACAGACAATGTATGTGTTGTACAAATCCCTATCCTGGCCAGTAAATCAAGATGCAGCACCAAGAGCGCACTGTGTGCTAGACTGGGCTTAGCTGTTGGGAAGAAATTCTTCACACTAACTACTTTTGAGAAGCCAGAGCCTTCATTTGTATCTTTAGTCATAATTTACTGATTTGGCATTTTGAAATGCTTCATATGACTTGATTGCTTTTAGTAGCTAGTTGGCTTTAACTGCACTGAAAGCAGAAATACATTAAACCAGCAAGCACAGTTGGAGCTACAACAAATTGAAAAAGGTGCTTTAAGAACTTACCAATATACCTTTGTCACTGGTTTTTGGGCTCCTGTCCCAATGACTTCAGCTTGAAAGCATTAAAATGAGTTCCTTGTACATGCTTTGCAGGTGAAGGTTTTTTTGAGCTTTAATTTGCTGTTTGATTCGCCCCAGGATTTTCAGGTGTTGCATGAGGGAGTAAAGAACAGAAAGTACCTCAGTTCTTGGTTGTCAGCCATTGGATGATGGCCACAGCATTATTAAACCATCCAAGCATGCTGGGTCTCAACCACAAAATTTAATTTTCCCTACTGCAGGGACTAATCAACTACCAGAGGCACTAAGTCCTGAGGAGACTGTTTTTATCTGTATTTTTTTCTTTCAAAGACTGGAGCACAGTTAATTTTACAATTTTGTGTATCCTCAGGCTTACAAACAATGACAGAAATGCAGCTTGATGAGAAACAGATAAAAATTGGAATTTATGCTTACACTATGACATAAATTAAAGAAAGATGAAAGGTTTAAATAATTAACAGCACCTCCATAAGTCAGATAGAAAGACCCCAGATTCCCTTAAGTGAAGGAAAAAAAAAGACTGAAAGGGGAATAAAGCAAGCTGAATGCTATCAGCAGTTACGTCTTGCTTTGTGTGAAACTGAGAAGGAAATTTAGTTCTTAGTGCAATTGGTCGTTTCCGCAAAACCACCTCCACTGACAAACTAAATTCACATTTCTAAGTCTTCACAAGGCATTTACAATACACACACATTTGTATCTCAACTTTAATGTTCCAAAGAACTATTTGTCATGGATTCACTGCATAATAATCCTTTAGCTTCTTAAACAGTTGCTAAAACACTGGGTTTTTTCAGGAACAACGTGTGTATGTTCTCCACCCTGGAAATGTGACTAGGCAATTGAACCATTTATGTTTCATTTACTGAGAAGTATAGGGTTTCATGCTAAGAGGGGAAATCAGGAAGGGAAGGAAGGAGAACAAGGAAGGGAAAGAAATACTGCAGTTCATCACCACCTCAATATTCATCTATATTGTTTTTAATCATAGAAACTGTTTCTTGGAGCTCTTCCAAGAAAGGGGAGCAGGGGGGAAACTTCACAATGAAATAACGATGCCTTAAAATCTACCAATACTGGAGATAAAGGCTGTATTATGCACATGTTAAGTTTATCAGAAAAAGATGGTTGCAAGAAGCAGTTCACATGACTAAGACAGAATTCTTTCAAAATGATGGCTGTTCAGGCTTTATAGGAAACATTAGCTTAAAAGAAATTTGGAAATAGAAGAAAGTTCCAACCAAAGAAAACAATTATAAATATTCCTAATTGCCTGGAAATAATTTGTCATACAAAATTGGATTGAGATACATTTATACAAAAGCTTCAGATGCGCTGATGTTGTAATGCCTTTTAGGAGCCCAGCATATTTTTGCACAGAGTGTTCCAATAACACATTACAGAAAAGGATATGACTTTCACTTTTTTCTTCTGCCTCCCTTCCTCACTCTATTCTCTCCTTCACTTTTTTCACTTCACTTTTCTCTTTTCTGTCTTTTTTTTTTGTTTTGCAGGGCAGTGGGGGGGGGGGCATAAAGTAACTGGAAGACTCAGTAACTGCTACTCAGTGTATTTTATTATTTCAGGAATTCATTCCAAGCTGGGCTGCAATTACATTTAAAACTTGAGAATAATGGGCTATTGACATGTATATAGTTTTAGAAATATAAGGCCTCATTTTCTCAGCTGGAATTTCCCCACAATGTGCATTTGCATTACATTAGAGATGCTCTTTCTAAGAAAAGCATAGCCTGCATTCAGACATTTTGACATTATCTGGGTCAGAGGCAACATTTAAAAGCAATAGCCCTACATCTACTGTGAATCTCTTACAAGCACACACAATGCATTAGTGAAAATGAGGGAAAAACTGAGAGGTTCTCCATATGAAGGCATAGTTTATGACATACCTGCCTGCACCAGACATTAATCTGCAGGAAATAGATTGTCATGGTCATGGTCCCCTGCTCTACTCCAACTGCATATACATTACCTAAATTGAAATCTGCACTTCACACCCTGTGTACTTTGATGTGATCAGAGCAGTAGGATGCATAAACTGGTGGTTTTCATGGTGCATATAATCATCTCCATTTTCCATGTATTTACCTACACACGTAGCAGCTGCAAGTTTTTAATTCTGGCTTAACAATGAGGACTTTATTTCCCCCTCAGCTTAGCTGAAGTCTAACTAGCTTGTCAGGCTCAAAATTGCATGGTTAAGTATGTCAGAAACTCAGTACCTTTCTTGTTCCCAGAAGTGCCTAAGACATAATGAAAAAGGAATGCAGAAGTTTTTCACCTGTTATAATTGTTTTATAAAGCCCTGTACAATGTATTCTTTGTCATCTTCCAAGAATGGGTCATTTATGATGGTAATGCTTACACAAGTGTGTTTTATGAATAGAAAGATCTGTGTAATTTGTGTGGTATTACAAGTGAAAGCCCATGGAGGTTGCACAAGATGTATTTAACTTTCTAATTCATCACTTGCAAGATTTCCAGATATCAGATGTTTAATTTGTCCTTCATTGAAATACTCCATTCTAAATGAAAAGGGGTCCAAATTTGTACCATTCCACTGCAATTACTGAGGTATTAAAGCCTGTGTAAAGTATGTTTTTTTCTTTCTTCCTCATGTCTCATTTCTAACACTTCTCCTCTCTCCCACTTTATACCACCATCACAAATTTCCCTCTTTCCAAGTCCTCTATTTTAATGCCCTTCCTCTACTTCCATCTTGAAAATCTGACATGACCTTTGTTGCTCTCTTGGCACTTGGCTTTTTTGAACCCTGTCCTCAGGCACAACACATCTCTCCCAACACTTTTTCTGCTGTCTTCAGCTGTTTCTTTCAAAGCCTTTCCTCTCTTCCTGTTTTCCTGTTTATTCTGCTCTATCCCTTTCTAACCAGCCAACCGCATTTTCCAGTCCCTTACCCCCTCTCTCTCCCCTTCCTCTTAACTGAACCCCGGATTTGCTTTGATAAGTCAGCACTTCTTGATGACTTGTCCCAACCTCTCCTCCTCCAGCTGGCATAAAGATATTTCTCTTGCATTCCAATACCTGAATTTCCATCTCTAGCTTCTCTAGAACTATTGAGCCAATAACCATCACAGAAAAAGCTGCTTAATAGAACCACAAAAATGTGTGCTATAACAGATGGCTGTCCCTTGAATCTTGAAGAAAAGTAACCCTAAAACCAGCAGACTCACAAAGAACTTCTTAACATCCTGTAAGGAGGACATCCCAGAAGGCTAAAGCTTGTCATTCTTCCAGTTAGATAAGGAGAGTAGGTAGGACCTGAAGAAAAGAGAATTTGGGATGTCCTTTTCCCTGCCTAAGTGTCAGGAACTATCATTTTTTCTTCCAACCTCTGCTCCAAAGTTTAATCACCTTTCCCCAGGGTTTGGATCAAATCTAGCCAAAGGTACATGCTTTTCTTCATCAGAGGGAAGGATTTGTTGCCTCCAAATGCTGCAGAGAGGGAAGATTTACTTACATACAGCTTTGGGTTCACTGCTCCACCAACATATGAGAGACTGTATCACAGTTTTCTTCCCACAAGGCAGAAAAACTCTCACAGGTCTCTCCCTCCTAAGCTGAGAAGGTGTTGGAAAGTGGGAACAGATGGAGTGGTATTATTTTTTCCACAGCAAGTAGGCAGTTTCTGTTCTTTTCTTTTCCCCAAATACAATCTAGCTGGCTGGCAACTGGTCTGCTTGTGAACAAGCATTCCTACCTAACACACTTGGTTGCTGTACTGTGTCCCATCAGACAAGATAAAGTAGTTTCACTTAGCTCCACCATAAAATTTCAACACTTAAGCTGCTAGGTAACACCAGAAAGCACAAAGTCTCTTTTTTTTGACCCCCTTTTTCTCACAGATGAAGCTAATACCTGGCACCCCACCCAGGCCTGGGAGAAAATACATTTCCTATGTGATTCTGTTAGAAATACTACTCACTCCAATGCATTTGTGG
>NW_008672059.1:0-326 GCF_000695815.1 Acanthisitta chloris | reverse complement strand
AAAGTTATTCACATTTTAGACATGATTTTTCAGTTTTAGCACATAGCAGTGTGTTCTAAATAGCAAATGTGATTTAAAATACTATCATGAGAGACAAAAAAAAGTGAAGAAGAAAAATTGTGAGGAATTGTGTGCTAGTGTCTAAAAAGTAGCAGGGAATGAATCAGGAAGTAGAGTGAGGATTAAGCAGAGACTGGTTTTAGGAATTAAATTTTTATATTATTTTAGTAAAATTTTTTATTCAGATTGAGAAGGGAAAATAAATTATTTTACCATCATTTTAAGACTATCTAAACCCAAAATTATGCAGAAAAATCTGTTCACAA
>NW_008672058.1:6786-9123 GCF_000695815.1 Acanthisitta chloris | reverse complement strand
GCACCAGCCTGCCTGTCCCCACCCAGGGGTGCAGCACCGAGGAGGGCTGGGGCTGAGTGCTAATTAGCTGGTTGTGCGTTAATTAGCGGTAGCACTGTCCCTGGGCTGTCCCTGGGGTGGGGCAGGCTGGGGACAAGGTACACGATGGCCCCAAGTCCTACTGTCAGATATGACCAGGGTGGGGATGGGGACAGGGTTTGTGCTGGACGGGAGGATGACCCATGAGGGCAAGGACCAGCTGAGCCTCAGTCATGCTGCTCACCAGGGCATGGAGCTGCTGCCTCTTTTGGGGTGAAGCTTTGGGGTCTCTGGGGACCGTGGCATGGCAGAAGGGGTTTGTCTCTTGCCCATCTCCTGCACCAGGCCCAGGTCCGTGCCCTGCCTGGAGCTCCCTGCCAGCTTTGCCTGTTGGATCCCGTGCTAATCACTCAGCGGAAAATCTGCTTTTAATGAGGTTTTCCTGGCTTCGCCACTAATCCCTGCAAGGCTGCAAATGCCTGCAGGGGCTGTGGGGTGGCCATGCTGAGGTTGTGACTGGTACCAAGGCTGGTACCCAGCCCCTCCCTGGAGCTCCTGGGGTGATATGATGCCATGCCCGCAGGTGAATGGTGTGTGCATGGAGGGCAAGCAGCACAGTGATGTGGTGGCAGCCATCAAGGCAAGCGGTGATGAGACCAGGCTGCTGGTGGTGGACGTCCTCACGGATGAGTTCTTCAAGAAGTGCAAGGTGGTGCCCTCAGAGCAGCACCTGACAGGTGGGCTGGGGACTGTGCGGCAGGGATGGGGGTTTGTGCCACCTCTGCTGGCTCCATGTCACCTTGTCACCAAGCCTAGGGGTGCTGGGAGAGTCCTTGAGCCCTGGGAGGTGAAGGCCTTATCATCCTGGGGCCAAGCAGATTCACTTGGCTTTGGCGTCTCTGTGTCCAAGCCAAGGGCCTCATCCCAGGGTGGTGGGGCTGACGTGGGCAGGTTTATGGCCCTGGATTGCACTTTGGCAGGGTTTATGGCATCAACTGTCCTTTGCCCTGTGGCCCCCTCCCTGCTGTCACTGTGGTCCCCAGGAGGATGGGGAGGGAGTCTCACTGCGCATCACATCACGGCTGCCCTCATGGGCATGTGCCTGGCAGCATTCCCCTGTGCCATGGGGCTGGCTGTGGGTGTGGGCTGAAAAATTCAGGATCTGACCAGACCCTGGGCAGGGTTGGGTGAGCACTGGCCATGTGCAGCCTTTGCTTGCCCCACAGTGGTGAAGGAGACACAGCAAACGCATTCTCACCCAGTGCCCATGTCCTTGTACTACAGGTCCCTTGCCAGAACCAGTTGCCAATGGTGAAATAGGGAAGGTAAGAGCCTCATCTTGCTTCTAATCCCATCTATGCCCATCTCCAGGCAGGGACCCTTCTGTTCAGGTGTCCACTCTGCCCATGGGTGGATGATGCCACCAAAGACCACAATGCTCCCAGGCTGCCACACCAGGTGCCACTGGGAAGGGTACTGGGAACTGGTGCACCCCAGGAAGGAACTTGCTTGTGCTGGTGAGCATCGTGGAGGTGGCTGCAATGCCTGTTTGCCCCCCTCTTGCTGCCACCCAGTGCTCCAGGGCTAAAGCCAGAGCAGTCAGGCTGGAGTTTAATCCTTCCCTGCTCCGGATGGGCAGCGCTGGAGGTATTTATGAGCCTGGAGCTCACAGGGAATTATGTGTTGGAAGGACGGATTTTGCAGCCCCCTGGGTGGGACTCACAACTCCAGGGGCTGTTCTGAAGCCCCAGGGCTGGAGCTGCCCCACTCACACTGGCTCCCTGCTCCTCCAGGAAAACGGTGGAGCGCCACGGTCCAACTCTGTGTCTGAGAGCTCATCCAGCCCTGTGCCACTGGCTGTGTCCCCCAACTCCAGTGAGACCCACAGCGAGGTAGGGCTGGGGATGCTTGGGGGAGGTGGTGCTTTGGGCTGAGCCTCACCATGGGGCTGTCCCAGGGGGACACAGTAGGGCTGACACAGCCTCTCACCCCCAGCCCCCCACGCCGGAGGGTGACAAGCGCCATTCAGCATCCGACTCCCTCCTGGACCTCGACATCCCTCTGGCCGTGGCCAAGGAGCGAGCGCACCAGAAACGCACCAGCAAGAGGGCACCCCAGATGGACTGGAGCAAGAAAAATGAACTGTTCAGCAACCTGTGAAGGCCCCGGGGTGGGGTGAGGGTTTGCTACCCACCCCCAGCCTTGCACCCACCTCTCCCGCACTCCTCCCTGCCATGGGCTCCCGGCAGGAATGTGGGGCTGCTCCCACCGCCCTGACCTGAGCGAGGGGCTCGGTGGCCTCTGAGCATCCCTGCAGTG
>NW_008672058.1:5486-6729 GCF_000695815.1 Acanthisitta chloris | reverse complement strand
TTTGGGCTAGAGATAGATAGGGGTGATGGGGGGTGCCCCCTCATGAGAGCCTGTCCTCCAGCCCTGCCTTGAAGCCCTGCACACCCTGGTAGGCACAAGCAGGTGTATAGGAGGGATCTGGGATTTGGGGTGGTCTGATACCCAACACTTCTGATCCCTGCTGCTCCCTGGTTCTTCCCCCACCCCAAACCCCATCTCCATTTGAGCCACACCCCAACATTGCCCTTTCACTGCAATACCTGAGGCTTTTAGAGACTTTACCAAACCCCACCTGCCACTGCCCACTGCTGGGGTGTTTACCCCCACTTGGCAAGCTCCGTCCACAATGACCCTGTCCCTTTGCCTCTTCAGCTGCAAGGAGGACCGCGGGTGCCCAGCACGGTGGGGAGTCCCCAGCACCCTGCCCCTGGGGCAATTCTGGGAGAGGAGAGGGTGTCTGGAGCCAGCACAGCAAGCAATAATAGTCTCCTTTGCTCCTGCACACTCCCGGAGACAGAACCGATCAGGGTTTGAATCCAACACTGTTTAATTTAAAGGCTTCTCATAGACTTTTTTTTTTTCTGAAATAAGAGTTTTCCAATCACACCATTTATTTTTTTTAACTGTATTTTGTGGAAATTCTTCCTGTGGATGTTTTCTTTCCCTGTGCTGCAATCGGGTGTTTGTCGTACTGTTCAGCTCAAGAGAAATTCTGTTTACTGGAATAAACCTTCCTGACTTCACGTGTCTGGTTTAAGGCTAAATCCTTCCAGAGCCTGAGGGAATGCAGAGGCTTGTCTGGGGTTTGCTGTGCCCCAGGGGCTGGGGGAAGAGGCAGGTAATGTGGGGGACACTGGGCCTGGTTTGGGTGCCCCTCAGCACCTGGGGGGGCAGGCTGGGGGGGTCGGGGAGGCACCGGCTGGTCTCAGTGGGGGTTAATGGCTCAGGGTGATTAAAGGGCTCTAATCCCCTGGGGAGTGTGGGGGGGTGAGGGGGGATGATGCAATGCTCTAATCCAGGTCTGCTAGGCAGGTTGGAGGGCTGCAGCTCTGCTGGGGGCAGCCCAAACTTGCCCCCAGTCTCTTTGGGGGTTGTTGGGGTGAGCCTGAGCCCCAGGGTTGCATCTGAGTTGGGGCAAGGCAGAGTGGATCAGTGGGGAGAGGGTTGCTTGTCCCTCTAAATGGATGGATCTAGCCCTGGGTGGCTCGGCGGGGCCAGGCTGGCGGCACCAAGGGTGGACTCGGGACAAGGCAGGGGAGTGATG
>NW_008672058.1:0-5428 GCF_000695815.1 Acanthisitta chloris | reverse complement strand
GTTTTAATCTCCAAACCCCCAGACAAGCTCCTCCAGCTGAGCAGGCAAGTGGTCACACAAGTCAGCACCTCAAATGACAACCAAGTGACAAAGTGCCACCACATTTCTGGGGAACGTGCAGGCTGTCACTTCTTCCCAGAATCTGGGGGAGCCAATTGCAATCAACCTCATCTTCCAAAGTCGTGTCCTCTGAACATAGGTGAGCCCCAGTCTTCTCCCTTCCCACTCTCACCCCTTTGGGGCAAGTAGGACATCCCTGCCTGGGGTGGGTGTGATGCCACAGGCTGGGGCTGCCCATATGGGGCAGGAGTGGGAGCACCCAGCAGGTCCCAGGAGCATCTTTTGCCTCTTAGCCTGGTCGGAGCAGCCAGGGACTGGTTCCCTGTGGGAGCCTTGCTGGGACTCCCCCAGCCTGGGGGAGGGCTGAGCTGCAGGACAGACCCAACTTTGTTTGGGGTTGCCAGGCAAAGGCTTTCCCAGCCGCCCGTGGAGGCAGAGGAGTGCCGGCGTTGCCGGGGGACCGGGAATGCCAAGTGGGGTTCTCGCTGGCTCCGGAGCAACCGGCTGGGCATGGGGAGCTGTGACAGGATTTCACTGTGCCCCTTTTTCCCTGGCAGCAGAGGTGAAAAGAAATTATTTTTTCCCACCTTGGTCAGTTTTTTAGGCTAGCAAATCCTACCCCAGCTACATCTCTCCTGCCAGTTTGGCCTTGCTCCTTTGGCAGAAGGATGAAATGCTCCACAGAAGGAGAACAGAGCCAGAAGGTTCACTCAGCAGGTTCTGCAAATCTTGTTCTGGAGGACAGAATCCATTTCTGCCTGCAGCAGGTGATGAAGAGCACGAGGATTAGTAGCCCTTGTCATGGTAATCCCAGCGGGAAGCAGAGCTGCTCTTCACTTTATTACCACACAAAGCTTTCGCTACAACTAAATCCACACTAAATACTTGTTTAAAATATCACGATGCACTGTTCCCACGCTTGGCTTTAATATTAGTCACAGGAATCATGTATTTAAATTAACTAAAATTGGAAAACTAATACCCCCAGGCCCTAAAAATACAGGCACAGCACCACTAAAAATTCCACAGACTGCCAGTCTCCAATGAAAATATCCCTGGGCAAATCTAAAAGTTATTACCTGATCCTGCGTCATTGGAACAGATAATTTCTGGTTGAGGATTAGCCATTATGACTGCTATTACAGTGGGGAAACACACAGGAGAGTCAGTTATCCTCCTTACCTTCTGTCCTCTCCTCTTAGCAAGCTTCCCTGCTGAGGAGAGTGTGTGGAGGGCAGGAGAGGTCAGGCTGAAGAACTGCACAGGAAAGTCTGTCCAGTGGGAGTCAGGCAAGTGCCTCTTCTTCATCCACAGATCTCAGATCTACCACAGTGGAAACCAGCTAACACCTGCCCTAAATATATCTGCCCCCCAGGAAGAGATATTTTCATCCCCAATTCATCTTAGTGGAGAACAGCAAACAGAACCTCCAGGCTCAGCAGAACGAGTCCTGAGCTCCTGGGAGAAGGGGATTGCTATTCTGTCTCCTTTCAGTGTGCTCTCCTCTTCCTCCTCCCTGCTTTGATGAAAGCAGATGGAGAAAATTAAGTGCAGTATCCCTTCACTGCTGGCTTGAGGTTTCCAGATCTGGAGCACAGCCCTGAAGCTCCTCTGGGAGAGCTTTGTCTCAGCAGACTCCTGCACCTCCCTGTTACACTGCTGTCATGATGGGGCTCAGCTCTAGTCCCAGTCAGCCAGTATCAGTAATTTTCATCACGTGAACTTGCCCTTTGGTTGTGCTCACCCACACCTGGGCCTCTCACTGCCAGGACCCAACAGTGTCCCCCCAAAACCCACCACAGCCCAGAAATTGGGTTCAAAATGTCTCTGCTGTCCTTTACAACTTTAGCCACTCTCTCAGCAGCCAAAGCAAGCAGCCAAGCCCCACATTGTGCTCAGACACCTCAGAGCTTTGCCATTTTTCTTTATTCCAAAGAAAACAGACTGAGCTGCCAGAATATGAGGCCTCATCATGGAACTGATGAACCCTGCTCTAAGGGCAGGGGGGGAAGTTTCTGCTTGTCCAGAAACTGGTGGCACCAGGAATCAACTGCTGATGATTTTAGGCTCTGCTGGAACAGCATGTTAAGGTTATAGTAATTCCTAGCCAAACCTGTGAATAAGTGGCTGTTCTCTGGGTCCAAATTTCAGGCAGTAATCCTGGTTGGCACAGCAAGGGGCAAAGTTGACAGGATGACAAAGGAGACAGATAAACACAGTCAAATGCAGTGTTGTCTCACTGGTGTCCTCCACACCCAGACTTTGCAACAGTGTCCAACTCCTCCCTGGAAATGTGGTCGGTGTCTGGATGTGTCTGTCAGGTCTCCAGCACCTCAGCTGGCTGCTTCAGGTCAGTGTAGCTCTTCTCCTCCACGTGGTTTGTCTGTTCCAGGAGCCATCGTCTCTCCTGGTCATTGACATCCAGCCTCAGTGTCACCTCTTGGAAAACACTGTTCACAGCAACCTGCATCACACAGAGCAAAAGCAGCTCAATGCCAGTCACAGGGCAAATGCTGCTCATGTTCTCTGGGCAGAAGATGGGCTGTTACTGCACCTCCTGAAAATGAAGCTTTTTGAACATGCAGATACTGACTTCATTTTCCTGACCAATCTTAGCCTCAAATTTGGTGATCCCCAAGTTTCTCACTCCTGCAAAAGAAATCAGAGAGAGAAGCATTTTATTACCTGCTCAGGTGCCACATGTATGAAAGCACAGGAGTCCAATTTTTGGGGCAGATGCATTCCTTGCCCAACCACACTCCCGTTCCTGTGCACTGAGCCACCCTTACCATAGGACATCATCAGCAGAGTTGCCTCCTTGCCAAACCCTCTGCCTCGGTAGCTGGGCTCTGAAAGAGACAGCCACAGGATCAGCATCCAGTTGTGGGAGACAAACCAGCCACAGCAGACACTTTTCAGAAGGGACTGTAACCTGGACCAGCAAAGGTCTGACCAGGGCTGACCAGCCACAGTAAAGCAATGAGAATAAAAGCTGCTGTACATAACACCTGTCTGCAGCTGGTGACAAAGGGCCAAGCTATGAAGCAGAACTTGACCTGCAATCATGATTTCAATCTCGCCCAAAGTTGGATCCTCAGTGTCGGTGAGGAAGAGATTCACGTCTCCCACCATGCACTCCTCATCCTCCTGCCCAGACCACTGTGCTGTGTCCAGCACAATGAAGGTGCACTCTGGGGGAACAAGAACATGGCAGCATTTTCAGGGAATGCTGAGAAATATTCCCAAATTGCTGAAGAATGAAATTAAAGGCATGTAATGGACAGAGGAACAACAATTTTCACTTGTTAACAGCAAGGAAGAGCTAATCATTGGGCTTCCCACACCAAGCGTGCTTGCTCCCACCCATAGAAATGTGAGGAATATTTGGAAAAACCCTTTGTGAGGGTGACACAGACACCAAGAGGCTGTTTAAGGAGCATGAAAACTTCCATCCCATGTCTGAGGTTTTCCTGCCTTGTCTCATTCAGCAGCAAGTTTGGGCAAAGAGTTGTTTGGTGTACAAGAGGCTGAGAGGTGATTCACCTCATCCATGTTCTTGCTGCTTTGAGTAAGGCCTTTAATGCCACCTAAGACAAATGCTCCAGACTGAGATCTTTGCCAGCCTCAATAATTTCCAGCTCACTGTATTTCTACCAGTCTTTTATGGGCAGTGATTCATTACCAATAGGAGAGTCAGGGAACCAATTCAGTCAACACACCTCAACCAAGTGATTGTAAAATCATTCAGTTTCTCAAGGAAAAATACAACTCCCTTCCAGCTTTTTACAATGATCAGACCTGGGGAGTGTTGGCTGTGCAGGAACAGCTCAGCACATAATGCTGTGGGAAGTGAATCACTGTCATCTCTGAAAAATTGCATGAAAAGGACATCACAGCCCCATTCTCCATTTCCCTGAGCACATACTGCCTATAAACAGAAAGCCAGTTCAAAACTGCTGTTGTAGGTCTCCCATCCCCCCTGGTTCAGAGAAGGAGGTTCACTCAAGGAGCACTCCCAGCTCACTCTGGGTCCCTTCCAGGACAGAAGAGACCTGCTCACCACTCCCACCCTCCCCTGGAAAGCATTCCAGGTGCTCACTGTCGGTGTCGTCCCTCCAGCTGCGCTGCATCTCGTACTCCTGCTCCAGGCTCAGGGGCTCCGAGGCCGTCAGGCGCTGCAGCTCCTCCGACTGCATCCACTCGTGGTACCTGACAGCACACCCAGACCCACATCACTGCCCAAGCTGCAGCATCACGTGGATTTACAGGCACCCTAAGAAT
The DNA here is from genome assembly GCF_000695815.1 of Acanthisitta chloris. Taxonomy (NCBI): domain Eukaryota; kingdom Metazoa; phylum Chordata; class Aves; order Passeriformes; family Acanthisittidae; genus Acanthisitta; species Acanthisitta chloris. Next base: position 1,087 of record NW_008672058.1, on the reverse strand, counting down.
CAGGTGTCACAAACCAGCTCTGGAATCACCTGCATGGCTTTTGTGGCAACTTGGAAGTATCTACAAGCCTCTCTCCACTACCTAACATGGGAATCAGTACTCTCTGTGGAAATCTAGCAAGTTTGTCCTGTGGCTTTGTCTGGAGTGCCCAAGGCAAACCTGATGTTTTTAAGAGTACTGAGCATTGAGTTCTCACAGAATCACTGAATATTCAGAGTTGGAAAGGACTCACAAGGATCATCGAGTCCAACAGAACAGAATGTCCCTGAGAAACACCATGTGCCTCAGAGCATTGTCCAAATGCTCCTTAGTGCTGTGACCAGTGCCCTGGGGAGCTGTTCTGGTGCCCAACCACCCTCTGGGGGAAGAAACTTTTTCTAATATCAAACCTAAACCTCCTCTGACACAACTTCAGGCCATTCCCTCTGGTACTGGTGAACTTGAGTTCTGGTGAACGAGTGAGTTCTGTTCTCATGAGTGAGACTTCAGCACCTCCTGGACACTGACAAACCCACTACTCCTGGTATCTTTGTGCTGAGGCTGCAGGTGCCCAAGCCAGAATTTTACAGACTCCCTACATGCTTCCTACTAAGTCATCCAACATCCATCTGGCTTTACACACTGAAGTTTTGCTCTTGCACTGTCACTAGGGAAAGGCATCAACGAACAAGAGAACTGCTGCAGCTCGCTCACAGCCAGGTATGTCCCTTTCCATGGGTACACAGGTGAAGTTCTCCCTGTCAGCAGACCTGGCACAGGGCACAGTCCTGCCAGGAATGGAGCTGCCAGGCATGGAGGGCACACTCACTGCACTCCCTTTAAAGAGAGAAGTGAAACCAAACCATGCAGGAGTGCCCGAGGAGGACACGTACCGGGGCACATGTGCAGCAGTGTACGGCACCAGGGTCACCTTCTTCCCTTGCAGCACAGTGTTCTGGTTAATCTTCATGGCCTCTGCACTGAGAGCGAGACCCAACACCACACTACTCCGTGTCTGCAGCGAGGCCAAGGGACGGGGCCGTGTCACCTGGAGCCTTTTGGGAGCGAGCGGTGGCTCTCACCGCGCCGACAGGACTCCAGACACACC
>NW_008672057.1:54224-65232 GCF_000695815.1 Acanthisitta chloris | reverse complement strand
GCTCCTGCCTCGTGCGGGGATGCGGCACGCGTGGGGCCAGCCGGGCTGCCCGCAGGGAACGGCGCTCGTGTGGAAAGGGGAACTCTGTCCTCTGAGGTCTCGGGGCTTACAGGCTGCATACCCTCCTCGCCCGCCGGCCCCAAGGCACGGAGAGCATCCCGCCGGGATGGGCACGGAGCCGCTGCCCTCGCTCTGCGCCTGCAGTGGCTGGCTGGATGTATTTCTGTAACCATGGTCTTTCCTCCCTTTTTTTTCTCCCTAGTGTTCCCTTAGTGTTTTTCCCTTAACTCCAAGGTGATAATTACTACTGCTCTTTTCAAAACTAAGCCCTTAATCCAGTGGCTTTCAACGCTGACCTGCAGAGCACCTCTGTGGAGCCAAAGCAGCACAAACTGATCCCTCAGCTTTCCTCCCGCGCTGCTGAAACCCACCTTGGAATAACACAAATGCGTAGAATATGTAGTTAGGATTTTCTAGATAATCCGTCGTGATCGGTATTAAGCATCTAGTTTAGCGAAGCATTTAAACATGTATTTAATTTTGTGCATTTTCTTTGGTGGAATTATTTACCTGCTCAATATCTTACTGTTGGATGAGGGGTTTGTGACAGGAGGCAGCAAAAAGGGTGAATTCTAGAGGAGGTTGTTCTGCGAAGCATTTAAACATGTATTTAATTTTGTGCATTTTCTTTGGTGGAATTCCTGCTCAATTGCTCAATATCTTACTGTTGGATGAGGTGTTTGTGACAGGAGGCAGCAAAGGGTGGATTTTAGAGGAGGTTGTTCAGAGCAAAATCTCCTAACTACAATTAATTTCATTCTCATTTAACATAAAACTCCATTTTGGAATTGAAAAGTGCAGATGAAAAGAGTAGTAAAAGAGGATCTTTTTTTTTTCTTCTCCCCCACACACATGTGCCTGCACATCCTATAAGGAGCAGACTTCAGTAATGCAGAATATATGATCTAATTTTATACCACTGACAAGATATATCTGGTCCTTAAAAGAATAATCTTATTTTAGAATCATTTGAAACTACACTTAAAGGAATAGTCACTCTAACACAGCTAAGTATAAATGACATTTGCAGTGCATATATCCTACTGATGTTATGCACTTTATCTTTGCCTATGGACACCTCTAATAATTATATTATCACATGTGGATAAAAGAGAGTTATAAATACTTTTTTTTTCTCTCATTGCATGCAGTTGAAGAGGATATTCACTGCTTCAGAATGGCTTACTTGTACTGAACTTTCCCTCAAGTGAATAGTCTGTGAGGTTTAGAATCTGCATACCCTGAGCAGCTCAGGAGCTGGTATTTGCAGTTTAGCACAGCACAGGGAGCCTGTGCTTCCAAGTCTGCTCTGAGCAAATACTTAAAGAGTGAGAACCATGGCTTTTGAAAGGAGAAGCTCTCAGGACTGAGCTAAGCTAACATGGGATCTGCTACATGGGGAGATATTGCTGGCAACATAAATAAGAATTTTTCTAATGGTGCATCTGTGCTGATTCTCTTTGTTGACAGACAAGGGCTGCTCTAAAGGAAAGGTCAGTTCCCTGTTGGGAATTCACTTCCCCTACTCTAGCCTGACTATTAATACCTATCTAAATTGCACTGGGCTTGCTAAATAGCCACATTCACACATTCTTGGGACAATCAAATATCCCTTTAATGTACTTGCATAGATTAATTCCTGATCGCCTCATAGCCTTTCCAAATATCCTTCTCCAGTAGCACCCACCACTCTCCCACCCCCTTGTCCTTCACTAACAGCCCCAGAAGTTGTTGTTCTAACCAAAAGGTTTGGCAGGAGCAAAGACCCAAATGGGTTAGGGCACAGCTCCAGCTGCTGGAAGTCTCTCTCTTATCTCAAGTGTTAGAAGTCTCTCTTTTTTCCTGTTTTATCAGTCTGCTCTGTGTGTGTGCTCTCTGTGCTACCGTTTCCGAGTCAGAGGGAGAGGATGAGAGGTTAGCTGGAGGACTTTCTCATTAAGGGTGCCAGGATCATTGTTCAGTCTCATACAGCTGCATCACAGAGGGTTCAAAGAGCCTTTCTTTATCCTCTGGAGCTTCTTCCTGCAGTCAGTTCAGACCTGCTCCCAAACAGCTATTGTGTACAGACAGGTCCAAAATGAGACATGAGCAGATTTTAAGCCATTGCAAATGTGCATCCTCTTAAGGCTTTGTGAAAACTATGCTGTGGAACCCAGAGCCTACCATTCATTGCCCAGATCAGGGAACTGTCAATATGGAAAGATAGTATCCTCTAAGATTTAGGAAATTTACCTAGTATTTTATTTGCATGAGTTTGCTAAGGATTAGAAGAGGTGTAGAAACCTTTGACCACTCTATTTTTATTTTTATATTAAAATGCACTGATGATTCTGGACTGTCATTTGTAACTAGTTGAGCATGTCAGAAATCTGTTCAGCTGTGACCAGGACAATGTGAAAATGGACTGAGAGTCCCTGAGACACAAGATTATGGTGATTGAATAATGTTTCCTACTCTTCTGCCTCAGTTCTGCCAGAGGTACTGCATCGAGCTGTCCACCAGTGAGGAATCAGGAGGCATCTGACCACTGTCCTGCATGTTTCTGAGTTGTTACAACTATTGGAATTGCTGCATGCAATGTGCCTGTACATGAAGGGTCTCAGTTCATTATATTACCTATCTGGTTATAAGTCAGCTCTATCTGAGTCTAATTACAGCAAAAAAAAAAATAGCAGTGCAAAGTGTTAGCTTTTTTTAACAGACTAGAGTAAGTGTAACCTACTTTCTTCAAATATGGCCTATACAAAAAGATCTTGGTTTATCTGAACTATTCTAAATGCTAGAAGTATAGAATTATTGCATTGTTAAAACTAGATGGAATGAAGAAAAGGTCATTGTAGCTGTGAAATGTATTTAAAGACTCGTTTGTTAATATTTGTCCTAATCTAATAAGGTGATATACAGAGTATATACAGATATACACTAAGAGTAAGTGCCAAATCTTTTAAAACTATGTGTTGTATTTGTCTCACAAAACAGAAACAAAATGTTTATCAGGTTCATTGCTTATAGTATTTAAAAACGTTCTTAAAATAAAACTACTCGTCCTTTTAGCTTGATTACCTAAATAATGTTCTCGCAGTCATATATTTTGTCTGTCTGATGAATCCCTTCTGCCTGTCAATAACTTCTGATCCCTTTAGTTCATTTCAGGTAAATATGACAGCATTCTACAAGCGTCTGCAAATATTGTGAAACTCACATCTGGATCAAAAAAACCCAGACCATGTTCATTTTTTGGACTGAGGGAAAAGTTCAGAGCGAGTTCAACAGTTACACAGTCTCTTTGGTCTTTCATTTGGCCACTTATATTGGCCAATAAGCATAAATATACCCCAAAGCAGCTGGAGCATATGGGGCAGCCTTCCTACCAAACAGACAGGGAACTGCCAAGGAGGCCTGTGGGGGAAACTCGAAGCAGGAGCAGGAGGTATTGTTGATGGTGAGCACATTGCCACGAGGCTTTAAGAAATGATGCAGAGTACACAGGGGCTGGGAGAAATGCTGGGTTTATTGCAGCAGAGGGTGAGACAAATAGTGAACACAAATCCATTGGAAAACTGCCTTTGCTAGTTCTCTTATTTCCTCTCACAAATGCATTAATACCATCACCTAAATATGTCAGAGAGAGAAAAAAATAAAATAACCAAAACTCAGGGTTCTAAAGTTCTTACTGGGAAGCAGATGGAAGAAGCAGCAAGAGCTTACCTGTCAATGTTCACTTGTAGTGAGAAATAACAACCCACTGGGTATTTTCTTAGTAACATTGGGACAGAAGGGATCTGACAGAGCTTATCCAGTAGAGCACTCCTGCACTGAAGCAGAATTATGTACAGCAGAACTGTCTCTGGCAGGAGTTCGTCTGCCTTCTCTCAGAACACTTCCAGACAGGTAGACTCCACAGCCACCCTGACAACCTTGTTGCAGGTTTCATCACCCTAGCACCAAGTGTGGTGTGAAGGGGTTCTGTAATACACTCAAAGACTTCTTTACTTTCTTTGTTTCTTTGCCATCTTCTCAGAGCACAGTCATCACAAACTAGTATCTGTCTGCAAAAGACCACTTTGACTTATTCCTTTTTTATTTCATCTGGGCTAAATTAGTCAAATTTCTTAACAAGCTATGCTTTGCTTTATAAAACTGTTGCTGGCCCTGCTGTTTGCTTCTTGACTATCCATTCTACTAGCCTGTTTCTCTAGGTGTCCCAGACAAAGCCTCCTGCTATGTATCCTCTGCAGGTTGTGTAATATTCTCTGTTAGTACAACCCACATTGAGGTCTGCCTGCTTTTTTCACCTTCATCACAGTATTGACCAGTACTCAATTTTGTAATGCTAAGTAATCCTCATAACCTTTCAAAACATATTGCTTTCCAGTTATCCATTATCTATTTTTATTTGAGGATTTGAGCTCTGCTACTTCTGGGTACTACTTTGCACTTGTCTTAGCTGGCTTTTGCTTTTCTGATTTTAGGCCATCTCTCTGATTTTTCAAGATTATCTTTAATTCCTATTCTATCTTTCAAAATGCTTTTAACTATCTCCCTGTTTCTTGTAGTCATTTGCTAATGTTATGTCCTTTTAGTTCCTTATTCAACCTGTGCATTAACCTCTTTAATAGAATGCATCTGAGATCAGAACCTTTCAAGAACCTGCTTTAAACATCCTTCTGGTTGGATAGTACACAGCTGACAACTACATTTTGAGAATGACTTCAGAGGCAATTGCTTACCCACTCGTGGTCCACCCACACAGTATTTCCTTAGCTTACTGATGAGAACCTCAAGCTAAGTGCATAGTGAATGCTGCTGATGCAGACATATAGCATATCTGCTTCATCACCATCCATGAGATCAGTTATGTGTCAAAGAAGAAAATTCAGTTTGCTTCATGTGGAGTTTTCTTGACAATCCTACATTGGCTAATTTTAAACAATTTATTATTTCTAGGTGATTACTAAAAGAAGTTTAATAATTCTTTTTTGAGTCTTCTGGTGATATATATTTCATTAGCTTCTCTATAATCTCTCTCATCTCTTTTTCTGAAAATACACAGCACGATTTTTTCCCAACTTTAGAATCTTCCTCCCAAACACTTGAAATAGCAAGTGGTAGTATATGTTTGAAAGATCACATCTTATCTCCAACAAAAAATGTTATTCTAGATTAGGAGAAAATGGTCTGTCAGAAGACATACTGATAGCTTTGATTCCTAATTGTTTATGGAGAACTTGGTTCTGATATGCAGATACAGACTACATTTTAAATAAACACTGTTCAAAAGCTTTGTTAGCTTATTCACAGTTGGGAAAAGATAAGAGTATGCTGAAGTTCAGGTTCAAATATAGTCCATATAAAATACAAATACAGCCCATCCTGCTTGTACTTTACAGACATGATTTGAATTCAGTTGGGAAGCATTGCACACATATACCGAGAGCTGGTCATGCCATCAGCCTCTGTGGCAAGGACACACAGTGTAACACACTTGCACTAAAGAGAGCAAAACTGCAGCTCAGAACACATACCAAAAGCAGTCAGATCCATGAGCCAGTTTCCATTAATGTATTTATTTGAAATCTAAACAAAGGTAAACCAGAAACGTCTCTGTCAATACAGGCAGAGTGCAGCAAATGGAATAAATGACTGGCATAGTACCTGGGCTGCCTTCACAGAGTAAATCCCATGCCCCTTAATTTCCAGTATAAGTATAATGCTAAATAAGGACATTTAGTGGGCAACACCCCAATAATAATAGAATACTCAGTGCTATATACAGAAGGAAGTATTAGTGTTTCAGGCCCTATGTTATGAAGCCTAAAAGGTGGCCTGAATCCCCAGTCCCTGCAGCAGAATTTACAGCTGAGCTCAGCCCCTCACCCTTCCCTGGCTGAGCAGTAACACACATGGAGGAGTGCTTGCTCCCATGTTCATCTGTTTTAGCTGCAGCAAGAGCAGCATTCATTCAGAGGGTAAAAATATTTCATGTCCTTCACCACCTAAGTCATGTATTTGGGTACAGATTAATGGATGTTTGCTAAAGCGCAGCCAGAGGTGGTGGGAGTGCTCACCTTTGGATTAACAGCCAGAGTTTAGAACATTTCTGTGGCAAGTGAGAGATGGAGGCCCTTCTCAAGACAACTTTGAGAAGACAGCCTGACAGCAGTCCAGCTGCATGTAAGGGCCAGAGTGAAGCATGTAAGAAATGAACAATAAATAAATACACAAAGACAAGATAAAGGAGGAATCACCCAAAAAGTAAAGTTTAAAAACTAGTATAAAGCATTGGGAAAATTGCATCTCAACTAGGACATGTTATATTAAGTAGGGAAGTCTCCTGTGGGCACCTTGGTTTCAGTAAAGAACTAGTTGATTACAATGAGTATCCTAATTAATACAGTGCAATTTAACAGCAACTGTACATCCTTCAGAACTGTCAAGGGAGAATGATCTGCTGGATAAGAGCACAGGCAACATGGATTTCTTTGTTCTCTTATGACAAGATTAACATTCATAGTATTTCCAACAATATCTCAAGAAAAAATTATTTGTTATCAGGCAATAAATCCTGGATGCACACTATCCTGCCAGAGTCTTACCTTCCTATACTAATCCAGTCTATACAGCAGTTAAAAGCAATCTGTTGTTTTCTTCCTTGCTTTCTCTCTGCTTGGGATTTAGAGCATTGTAACCATTTTTTGAACTTTCAAAGGTGTAACCCACAATATGATGGTGTGGTAACTACTTTAGATTTGACTATATACCTAGATGCAATATTCTCCTTTCCAATTATTCCACCAATGACATTTTTTTCAAGAAAATTTCAAGACTAAAATCATCTTGCATTTGCTTTCAGTTACATAAAATAGAACAAATTGTCATCTGGTGTAGATTAGCATATCTCTACTGAAGCCAATGAAATTGTATGAATTTATAAAGATAAGTATTTGCCCACTCGCCTCACATACAGAAGGCAGAATCCAGAATTCCCATTAAAATGTTGCAAAAACCTACATCCTGTTACATTTTGTTCTAAGAATTTGCAGATGTCAGCTAATGAAAATAAACTTCAAAGGGAGGAATAATTTGAATTAATTTGGAACTAAATCACAATCTCAGAATAAGTTCTGTTTGGAAATGGTTGCTTTATACTCTGTTGTTATGTGGGTATTAGCCCCTTAACAGCTTTGCTGTTTGATGCAGAGCTGTCCCATTGAAATAAGAAGCAAACAGGAGAAGCTACCAGTAGTGGACCAGGAGGTTTGAGGCAGCCCTTGCTTTCATGCTGATAAGGTATTCAAAATAAACTCTCAGTTAAAATGTTTCTTTTTAATTTTTTCTTGGAAAAAAAATGAGATTTCCCCAAGAAAACCAGAATACCCTCTTTCTACTCCTTTCTGCCCCATTACACATTCATCAGTGCTGCCAGAGGTGGCAAATGGTAGATGCTTTGACTCCTGCTAACAGTGAATGACAGGGAGATGCCAATGATACTAGAGAGAGGAGAAAGTGGAGCCAAGGAAATCCATTTTTCTGATGCTTCTTTTAAGAATTTGTAAGAAGAGAGGCTTGACTATAGGTCAGGCAGGTTGCACTCAGAAGGAGAAAGGAGGCAGTACGGTGAGAAAAGGAAAATAATGATACAGCCTCTTATCATATGTACAAGGCTCCAAAACACCTGTCTTTTTGATTTACAAAAGCAGTTTTAATGACAAGAGGGCACATGGCTGGATAACCTTAGGGCAAAATCTTTAACAGCCATACAAACCCTATAACACAAGGATAGCAGATGAGAGATTGCACAGCAGTGTTGGGGTGGGAACTCTGTAGGGTTGAATCAGACTTAGGAGTCCTCTGGCATTGAAGAGGGAGGCATGACATGGAGAAATAAGGTAGCCAATGGGTATGAGCAGACTGACAAATACACTTTCAGGTCTCCACTGAGACTGTTGTCACTGATGCCCTTTATTTGCAACTGTGGCATTCCTATTTCCTGATGTGGATCACAGGTTCCTAGGACCTGTAGTGAATAACAATGCACAGAGCTGCATCATTCGCACAAGTGGTGAAGGAGTCTTGTGGGGCTAAGAGGTTTTGGTCTTTGAACTCAGAAAAAAAATCTCTATAGACGAATTATCTTCCGCCAATCCAGCATTCCCCTTGAATTATCCTCGAAATGAATGCCAGCTCAAGAACAGAAGGGAATTTCTGTACGTTTCTGTGACACTGGTGACACTCGAATCTGTCATTGAATGGAGCAAGGATGACACTCAGAAGAACGTGCTTGTTCCCCACTGATTCGACAAATCGGTGGCTTCTGAAAAGACTGGAAGCTAATGCCGACGAGGTAGAAAGAGGAATTCAACCATTATTGTCAAGATGAAAGCTATTTTAGAGGAACATTTCAATTTAACTTCTCTAGAATGAGTGATGATTTCCCATGAGCAGAGAAAAAAAACAACCTACTTTGCAGCAGTAGGAAAGGATAACTGGTTTTCTACACCTACCCTCATTCGGCAGCTCCTCTCCCTAGACGTGTTATAGTCAGTGGTTCAGTTTTGCATTGATTATCTCAATTCTTTTTCTAAGGCAATTCCAATAGTAAAATCAAAACACAGGCTTGTGAGTTACATGTTAAGTTATAGCTTCAAAGATATATTTGCTCATACTCAGTTTTCAGCTCAAAGACTGTTGGTATTTGCTTAATACAAATCATAATTTTAGAAGGGTGCCTATTTTCCACAAATCCTGCCCAGCAGTGTGGGATGCACATACTCAAGCTGTCTTTACAGTATTATCCAGCTGTTGTTTCAATCTATGTAACATGCACCAGAGGCAGACAGAGTGGAGGACTTGGGACTTAAGGTGTTGAGAGCTGTGTGATCCATGCATTTCAGTCTCTTTCACTGAATGTTTGCAAGGGACAGCATCAGCCCAGTGTAGAACTTGATGGTGTCTCTCCTTTTGCCAATGTAGGCTAAAATACCACCAGTCCTGAGAATCAGGATGTTCCTTGATCCCCACTGTGCTCCAGAAAGAGAATTATGAGCTAGGTCATTTGTTAAACCAGTGTCTCTCCAGATCAAATGACTAAAAGCAAGGAAATCCCATCAATGTGTGCTTTCCCAGGAGTGTAAGTAATGAGCCACTGTGACTGTAGCAAAACATAAATTCCAGGACTTGCAAGAGGACTTGCAATCCTGTTTCCTATGCTGCTCTGCCTGGTGTGAAAGGCAGCCTGCCAGCTTGCATAGACATACAATTCTTTTATCAAGCATAAGTTTCCTTTTCCTTTATTAACATACAGTAAATTTACTGATTCTGGGTAACCTACATAAGGACATGCAGTTCTTCATAGAAAATAGACTTTCAGTAGCTGTAAGAGAAACCAGCCAGCTCTAGGTAATTCATTCAAACACAAATGACAGCTTCCAGAGAGGCAAAAATACAATGACTGGTGGTAGTTAGATAATCCAGGGACCCATTTTTGCAAGTGCACTGTTGTTAGAGCTACTTCCCTATTCAAAATCTACTTTTTTTTTTCAATTGGTCTACCTGAACTCTATCTTCATTTTCAAATAGATGCAAAGTCTAAAATCCATCTACACTGCAATCAATAGTGAACCACACAGAGATTTTTGCCAGAGCTGGTATTTTAGCCCACATTGACATAAGAGAGGCACCATCAAGTTCTGCCCTGGACTGATGCTGTGCCTTGCAAGCATTTAAGGAAAAAGAGTGGAAGACATGAATAATGTAGCTTTTGACACTCTATGCCCTAAGTCCCTCACTCTGTCAGTCCTTGAGGCATGTTCCATAGATTGAAACAACAGCTGGATAATAGACAGCTTGAGTATATCCATCCCATGCTTGTGAACAGGATTTGTGGAAAATGTGCTCCCTTCACATATAACTCTGCTGAGGACAATTCAGGTCAATGTCTTTTTTTCACTTACTTTCAAGTCTTCTGGTTTTACCCTGCAATGATTAGAAGATACATAACCTTCAGCTTTCCTCTCAGCAGCAATCATTTGCAGTTAATAATTTCAGCATGTTCAGTAAGTGCCTCTGCACTGCTGATTCTTTTGAATCACGATGTTTTAGTTAAAAATCATTTTGGAAAGTGAGACTTGGACTCTCTAGACTTGGCCAATTCACAACATGTTACTTTTTTTCCTCACAGATCTCACAGAATTATGTTAAAAGATATGTAAATCATCCGTTCTCTTCCACAAACAGGAGAGGCATCTTCTGTTTGATAAGCCAGAACATATCAGCCACCTTATCTCAGATCTGCTATCTATACTGCCCTTCTGCAAATGTGTTATCACTGCCCTGCATGCTGTTCTAAGGCATTTTCCACAAAGCCTACAGATTTCCACATCCGAAATGAGCACAACCCAGTTCAAATTTATACAGAGGCTGGAACTGAGTCTTCACTTTGGATGGCTGTGTGTGGGAGTGTGTGCATGTATGTGTATTTGTGTGGGAGTATCAGCATTCATTTGTTAAATTTTGTTCCTGCTGTAAAAATGACTTGTATAGAGGTTTATTTTAATACCAAATTGCAAGGTTACTTCATTTTACAAGATGGCAGTTTAACACATTGGGAGAAGGAGGGAGAATAGATTTTTCCTAAGATCTGCAATGTCTGTGATGCTCTGCAACAAACAGAGCAGAACAAAATTCTGGTGACCATTTTGATGAAAAAGTGAATGTGCTCAGTGAGCCAACAAGATGCAGTAAGGGAAATCAAATATGAGACTAGATAATTTTTTGCTCTTCCAGCCATTCCATTTGACTTCATATACTTTTACTTAAGACAGAAAGATTGTACTTAAGGGGGTTTAATGTTAGGGGTTTTGTACTTAAGGGGGTTTAATGTTAGGGGGGGTTTTTAAATTAAATATGCTCAATTAGTTTGTGTAGAAACATTTCTCTATAAAAATCA
>NW_008672057.1:53934-54197 GCF_000695815.1 Acanthisitta chloris | reverse complement strand
GAGCTAAAATCAGCTGTAATAGCTTTCCTCCTAACTCTGGAAATAAAACATTCTATAGCTTTGGCTCTTAAATCTCCACAAAGTCCATATAGAAACAATCACAACAAATGAAGAGTGAAGAATGAGGACAAGCTGGCTTTAGGCCTAAAGATGGGAAGAGACAGGAAGTGTGCCTTCAGAGCCTGTGCAGGACTGCAGCTTACAGTACACAGAAATGGAAAACTGAGTGGCTGGCAGCTGGCTTGGATCCCACCATCCCTGCA
>NW_008672057.1:49607-53914 GCF_000695815.1 Acanthisitta chloris | reverse complement strand
TACGTCTGCCCAAATGAAAAATTTTCTCTTGTCATTTTGATTTACCTGTTGGGTAAAATTCACATCATCTGCTTAAAGCCCATCATACCCACTCTATGCAGCTCTCAGTGTCCCAGCATCAGGGTTACCTGTCCACCTCCCAGTGGGAACCCATCTCTTAGGAGATACATCTCAGGACAAAATTGCATGCTCTTGGCAGGGGTTCACCAGGTCTTCCTGATACTCAGGCACTGTTAAAGGAGGAAGCAGCACCGCACGGTGTGATACAAGTGCAAGCTTAGCATCTGGGAGAGACACTGCACTTGTGTCTCCTATTGCCTTTTTCTTTTCTGCAAATGACAATGCTTTTGTACTAGTGAAATGCCACATACCAAACACACTAGGTGCCTCCATTAAACTATCAAATGCAGCAAAAATAATCCAACACTGGGGAAGAAATTCCCTTTCCTTATCTTCATGTTCTGTTCAGTAACTCTGATCCTCTGACACTAAGTTCTCTGCTTTCATCACTTCCATTACACTTTTATCTATTCATCTATGTGTACACACACACATATATCCACATGCTTTCAACACTATAACACTGTCCTAACCATGTTCCTTTTCTACTCCACCCTCCTTATCCCATCTACATTTTTAACCCTGAGAGACTCCCTTGCTCAGCTGAGGCAATATCACAGCCAGCATTTCCAGGGACAAGAAGAGGAAGGTGCAGCTGGCTCGTACAGCTGGGAAGGAGCAGGGAATACGAAAGGTGGAAGAGCTCTTTCAGCATTCCCATGATGTCCACGGGTAGTGCCTGTTGGCAATAACAAAGACTGCAGGGCTGAGAGGCAAGGGTTAAGTCAGCCAAGCTCCAGGTCACACACTCTGACTGGAGACTTGCAGTACTTTTATTTTTTCTGCACCCTGTGAGCTCCGCAAAGGTGTGTAGCTGCTAGACACCTCTGCTGTGCTTTCCACCACTGTTTAATACGCTGCAGATGTTCACCTGTCACTTTGCTCTAGGCCATCAGACTTGATAAATTCCTATTGCAAACATAAGATAAGCTCCATGTTTAGCAAAGTGGAATGATACCAAGTCTGTTTTCATTTCTGCTACCCCAGGAATATGCATTATGCATACATTTTACATTTATGCCAGTTGGATTCAGTTCTGCATCTTCCTGTCAGCTGAAATGACTACCTTTGTTTCTTGCAGTGGAATGATGATGCTGTATTTACCTGAAAAGGATTTTAACTCATGATCCCACTCAGCTGCTTAATATATTCTGCTTTGAGACACCTTATTTTTGGCGACAATGCCAAAATTTGCATGGTCCTATTAGTAACAATGGTAGAGTACCTTCCATAGGCTTTTAATCTCCATCCCTTGGAGTTCTGGCCCCTGTGGGGATCATCTGTGAAAGGAGGAGCAAGGGCACAGTCCTGAGCAGCAGCACCCAGCCTGCACAGGTGGTGTGGACCCAGAGAAACTGCTGGCCTTGCCCAGCACCACTTCCATGGTAGCATTCAGGCATTAATGAAAACCTGGAAACACTTCCAACCCATGGTAGCATTCAGGCATTAATGAAAACCTGGAAAACACTTCCAGTAGGCTTTCTGGTCACAGCCACCCTGTTCAGTGGTCTGAAATCATTTAGCACTATAGGTGCTATCTGTACTGGGCCAGTCAGCCTCTGAGCGGTCTCTGGGCCATTTCACAGTATGAGACATAGCCTACAACTTTCATCTGACTTTGTTCTTGTCCTTTCCCAATTCAGGCATTAATGAAAACCTGGAAAACACTTCCAGTAGGCTTTCTGGTCACAGCCACCCTGTTCAGTGGTCTGAAATCATTTAGCACTATAGGTGCTATCTGTACTGGGCCAGTCAGCCTCTGAGCGGTCTCTGGGCCATTTCACAGTATGAGACATAGCCTACAACTTTCATCTGACTTTGTTCTTGTCCTTTCCCATTTTCACCCCATAGATTCAGACATTTCAAGCTCAGCCACACCTCTCTAAACAGGCTCTTTCTCTCTCTTTCTGCTCTGCATTCTCACTTGCAATCAGCCCTTGGATGTTGTCTTTGATCACTTTCCTGCATTTAGTTTAGCCAGTCCACCACCTCTTACCATCTTTAATTTCTTGCCATCTGAACGCGCTGTCCTTCAAACCACCTGTAAATCCCTATGGCTTTTCCATCCCTTCTCCTTTTTTCTGTTGACCTTCAAACCACCTGTAAATCCCTATGGATTTTCCATCCCTTCTCCTTTTCTCTGTTGGTTCTGGTGGCAGCACCCTGGTAATGGCCCTTTTTATTGGGATGCAATAAAACATGACAATAAAGGTTTTAAATCTCATAGTTCTTTCTTTTCACTCTCATTCTTTTTTTTCCCTCTGGTTTTATCATCTCCGTTGACTTCCCTTTCTTTTCACTCTCATTCTTTTTTTTTTATCTGGTTTTATCATCTCCATTGACTTCATTTTCATTCCATTTCATTTTCATTTCCCACAGTTTTAGAATTCACCAGCATCCTGCTATTCCCTCTGCAGCTTTGCAAGCTCTTGGGTTTTTATCTTGGTTTTTTCCCATTTTCTTTTTTAGAGGCAGTGGACACTCCATCTTGGCAGGAACTATTAATCTCTCTGCAACACCTGTCATCTTTCGTGCCCCAGCTTTTCATTTTACATCTGGTCTGCATCTGCATAGTCTAGTCTTCAGCTGTGTTTCCTTGTGCCTTTCATGGCTTTCCCCACATAATTTTTAATCTTTCCTGTAGTGCATCTACCTTTTTATTCCAGAGGCAGAAGGGCCTTGTTAGCTAGTTCTGTTTCATAGGAAATTTTCTTTCAACATGAGAGAATACCATCTTGCTGTTGAAACTGTTGTTGTAAACCATTAAAATTAGTGCACAGCTCCCTAGATTCTCATGAAATTTATGCCCTAAGAGTTCTTTTTCATCTTTGGTCTCAGTGAAAATGAGTTTTGACTAGCCCAGAGGTTTTGGCACTCAGTTTATCTCTTTTTCCATGTCTGTATCTCTATGTCAGTTTTGAAAATTGTCATTTCCCTAAAACCTTGCCCTGCTGTTCTGAGTCACTCACTTTACCACTGAAATGCGCCTGAAAAGCATATTTCTTGTTCTGCAATTAAATAATTTCTCAAAATTCCTTAGAGCTTCCACAACCTTCCCAAGCAACCTGACACCTGTCCTAGTAACTTTGCTCCATGTCCTTGCAATATTTGCCTGTTTTTCTTGTGCCAACACAATGGACATCATGAACGATTCACTGCTTCCTCTTTGCAGCTACCAATTAGATTTTGCACACATCCACTCTCAGCCTTCTCTTCTCTGGATTGAGCTACCATAGGGATTTCAATCTTTTTTTCTTGGTTCATATTTTCCAGAGCTCTGACCATTATTGTGCTCCCTCCACAGGTCCCTCAGGTTCTCTCTCCCTGCCAGATACCAACACACGAACTCTGCTTTACTGAAGAGAAGCGTTTGCCTCTTTGTTAGTCTGCTCTTTCCCCAGTAAAGGTTGCACTTACACTTTTCTGCATTGGAGAGGAAGTCTCAGTGCTCAGTCCGTGATTTATTTATGATCTAAACATAAGTGTGAATGCTTGTTAATACATATAGAAGCATTTGAAATAATTCTGGTATTGTGTAACACATTCTTGCTTCACTCTTCTCACCCTTGCAACACAAAGTAGGTTGCTTTTTCCTCATAATTCTTCTCATACTTGTCTTGGCAATGTCTTTGGGCTGAGGGTACCCTTGGTTCCATTGTCAATTCCTCTGGTCTGCAAGATTTTACTTCTAAGAAGCTCATCTCATTTTCACTAGCAGTTTTCTTTCTCCCTAAAATAACAGGGGTTAATTACAGGATTTGTATTATCCATCAGTATTTCATTTCTAGAATTTCCTGAAGACATATAAAGGGCTAAACATACAAAGTTCAGTGCTGTATTTCTATTTGAAATAACAGAAGGATATAAATCCACCTACAACCAGTGACCTTTCAGGATTTGCAGCATTAGAGCACATTGAAAAAACTCTGACAGATGAAAAATATAAGCGTAGGGAAAAGTAATATCTGGGATCCCTTGTGTAACATTTGCAAGAAAAGATTTTATAGCAGTTATTTTACCCCTTGATTTATTCACACCTTTTGCATCTATCCTCAGGGCAAAGTGCTCAAACCTCTCCATAAAAAACATACACATTTGGCCAGATTTTTTTGTCTATTTAGATGCTGGCTTCCTGCACTCATTTTTTTGCTGAGAGCCTTGCCTAGGTTTTCCTTGTGAAAAAGGTT
>NW_008672057.1:4050-49591 GCF_000695815.1 Acanthisitta chloris | reverse complement strand
CCCTACAATAACTTCATGGCTGCTGACAATGCTGTAGAAAATGAGGATGCCCTAAAGGGCAACACAGTAAAATAAACTGTGAGAATTTGCTCTGAGTGATAGGTAAGAGCTATCAGAGATGAATGACCTTCTACAGACATGCACAGACACACAGAGAGTGTATTAAGGTCACAATGTGAACATTTGCACTTACATCAAATCTCACCAGTCTCTTGTACTCCTTAAAATTAATTTAGACATTAATCTGAGAGAACTATAAATGCTGAAATACCACTTTTCTGATAGATAAATCCAAGAAAATAAGCAACACTGCTTCTTGCACTCAAGATTCCTTCGTCTCTAGCATTGGTTCAAGTTTTGCTCTTAAGTCACACAAAGTCAAATAAGTCCTTCTGTTCCCCTTGTCTCAATAGTTAAAATAGCCTTGCATAGGCTGTGGATGTGTCTACCTGGATTATAATAAAGCCTTTGACAGTTTCCAGCATTCTTCTGGAAAAACTGGCTGCTCATGGCTTGGCCAGGTGTGCTCTTTGCTGGGTAAAAAGCTGTCTGGATGTCCAGACCCAGAATGTGGATGTGAATTACATCCAGCTGGTGGCCAGTCACCAGTGATGTTCCCCAGGGCTCAGTGCTGGGTCTAGTCCTATTTAATATCTTTATCAATGATCTGCACAAAGGGATCAGGTGCACCCTCAGTCAGTTTGTAGTCACACCAAGCTGGGTGGGAGTGTCAGTCTGCTGGAGGGTAGGAAGGCTCTGCAGAGGGATCTGGGCAGTCTCTATTGGTGTGCCATGGCCAGTGGTACAAGGTTCAATAAGGCAAAGTGCTGGGTCCTGCACTTGGGTCACAACAAGCCCATGCAGTGTTACAAGTGGGGGGAAGAGTGGCTGGAAAGTGGCCCAGCAGAAAAGGATCTGGGAGTGCTGCTCAACAGCAGCTGAACATGAGCCAGCAGTGTGGCCAAGAAGGACGATGGCATCCTGGCCTGGATCAGACATTCTGTGGCCAGCAGGACTAGGGCAGTATCTTCCTGTACTCAGCACTGCTGAGGCCACACCTCAAATCCTGGATTCCATTCTGGGCACTTCACTGCAAGAATGACATTAAGGTGCTGGAGAATGTCCAGAGAAGGGCAACAAAGCTGGTGAAGGGGCTGGAGCACAAGTCTGATGAGGAGCAGCTGAGAGAGCTGGGGTGTTTAGCCTGGAGAAGAGAAGGCTCAGGGGAGACTTTATTGTTCTCTACAACTAACTGAAAGGAGGTTGTAGTGAGCTGAGGGTTGGTCTCTTCTCCCAGGTAACAAGAAATAGGACAAAAAGAAACAGCCTCAAGCTGTTCCAGGGGAGGTTTATATATTGGAAATTCTTCCTATTATTAGGAAAAAATTTCCAAGTCACACTAATTTCTTAAATGCACCTGTGCCATATACAGCTTACAGACTTCTGCAGTCTTCTGGATCTCAGAATGGAAACAGGAATATTCCAGATGAGAACCCCCTACCTGCTGATATTTCATAAGATAGTCTTTATCTTGGACCGTTCAGACCTCTTCCTTGGGCTTGAGAAATGAGGTGCTTGAGAAATGAGGTGCTTGACTATCTATCAAACAGGGTAGATTTCACTCTCCATAAAGAGCAATGCTTTCTATTTCTTCTTGTGGAAGAAGGTTTAAAAAGAAGGGGAAAAAAGGGCTCTCTTCACTACATTTTTCGCAGCATCTGCCATGGGGATCTGTGGCTATAATAAAAGCAGCCATCACACCTGAGATCCTCAAGACTGATGAAAGAACCATTACATCAAGCTGCATTCAGTGACAAACAGAGCAGCTGAATAATTCTACCAGAGCCAATACCCTGGGACAGGTAGTAAGTAAAAGGCAACCCCTTCTGACATGAGTGGAATTGGCCTTTAGTCCTCAAAGATAGACTAGAAATTTAGTTTTCACCTTGTTCCTGCTTTAGAGTTAGCAACCAGCTTAGCTACGAAGAGCTTCTCCTAGAAAGCTTAGCAAGCAAGAATAGTCATTCATTAATTAATTAATAATTGCTCAGAGAGGCAGCAGATATCCCAAACCTGGAAATGTTCAAGGTCAAGTTGAAGGTGTCCCTGCCCATGGCAGGGGGGGTTTGTACTTGATGGCCTTTGAAAAGTCCCTTCCAACATAAACCAATCTCTGATTCTATGGCTAAACTCTACCATTGCCCAGTCTTAAGAGCAGAACCATATGACACCTTTGGGATGGGCTAACAAGGGCTGCTCTTTCAGGTACAGAGAGGCAGCCCAGGGGATGTAGAATATAGAAATAACATTAGGGGGAGCTCCGTTACCTCCTCCCGTTTGCAAAGTGCAGTGCTAGGGGCAGAGCATTGGCTTCGGTGCTGGGAAATCACTGTCTGTCCCGCTCCGGCTCAGGGGCCTTGGGAGGACAAGGGATGCTGCTGACTGATAAGGTCAGGTTGATTACAGGTATTTTCTTACTAGAAAAACTGGCAGCCAGCTAATCCCAACCTTCAAAGTGCCCAATTATCAACGATAATTGACTAAAAGTCAGAAATGCCACAGAGTTAGTTTTAACTATTGTCTTTATATCCACAGTCGGATTAGCTAATGACATCAGTCATGGGCACTTCATGCTCCCAGGTTGTGGCATCTATACAATGAAATGTTTTGGCATTTTCCCTGCAATTTTTAGGGCTTATTACCTAGGCAGTTTACTGCAGTAATTATTCCAGAACATTTATTATTTTCACGTAAGCTGTAATGTGCATAATTTGCTTCATAAATAATAATTAGAGAAGAAATGGAGAAAAAGTAAAATAAAGGTTCTGATTCAAAGAAGATGGGATGAAGTTGAGTTACAGAGAATGAATGTGGGCAGATCATGTCAGAGCAGTTGTGGGGAAGGGCAACGATGGGGGGTTGGAGTGGAGCAGGAGAAACTGGAAGAGGCAACGAAGTCTGTATCTAATACCAGAGAGATTATTATTATTATTATTCTCTCTTATTATTCTCTTTATTTTTACTTCTTTTTTATTTTTGTGCTGGGACAAAAATATCAACTCTAGGCTTATTTCAACAGGAAAACAACATGTTTTATACTAAATGGTCTCTTACCCATCTTAAAATGCTTCCTACCCTCACTAGCCCCCTGCAAGCAGCAGCAGAGATTGCACAGCAGCTCACAGTTCTGCCTTGAAGCACATTTTAAGCACCTCAGACAAAAGGAGGAGGCTTTGTGTTTGGGTTCTGTGTGCACCATCTGCTGAGAGGAGACACACAGACTTTCAGAAGGCTGCCAGCTGGCCGGCTATTCCTCTTGTTTCAAATAAACATTCAACATGTTTTCAGTAAATTCTGAATGATAGAAGCCTTCTTTTTCCTTTCTGCAGTTCTCACTGGAGAGGGTGAGAGATTTTTTTTTTTCCTCTTGGGTATATTATGTATTTCCAGGAAGATGAACTCTCACTTCAGCCTGTTATTATCTCATAAAAATAGCCCACATGGAGTAATATTCATTATTAAGGTATTTTATTATGATCTTTATAGGTGTTATTAGCTCTTTGAAGCAGGCTAAAGAATAAAATCACTCAAAGATCCCTTACTGAGCTTATACCTGAACCATTCCAAGGATGTTCCAATAAATGAAGTCATTTTAAAGAGAGATTTTTTTCTTCCTAATGTGTTTCATTTATAAAAAGCGAGGAATGCAGACAGTTCTGGGATGAAATGCACACCCTTCACTACTTTCACTGCATAGTGATGGGAAATAACAAGCAATTGCCATGTCTAGGTACAGGACACTGATAAGTATATATTACTCTGCATATAGCAAAGACCCTGCAGCCAAAACTGGGTGTCTTGATGAGTAAAGGCCTCAGTTTTATGTCTGGAAGGATGCTCATCATCCATGGTCATCCTGATGTCCATGTTTGATGTGAGCAGGATGGAGCAGTCTAAAAGCAAGACAGACCTGAACCACAGTGTCACCCTCAGTAGGAATGCAACTTTTATAACACCACTTTCAGGTTTTTATCTCAACATCTTCGAAACAAAATCCTGAAGACTATCAAAGTATCTGATTTTTCTCGCCTCGTTTTAATGCCTGTGAGAATATGCAAGCAATCAAGTTATTGTTACTAGGGGAAATTCCAGAGCGTCAGCTATTGTCTGATAATTGTTCATCTGAATGCTCTTGCTTGAGGGACATGTGAGATCATTTTCCCCTTTTTCACTCACTGATAAGCAGTCCCTTGATCCAGAGAGGTACACACAGACAATTACCATGGAACTCCCATTTTTTCTGCCTCCTAGGAATCGGTACCTGTGACCATATCAGCTCCACTTACACAGGCATTAATTCTTAATTTCAGATTCTTATTCTGTCCTGGCACTTTCTTACATCTGCTGA
Organism: Acanthisitta chloris; assembly: GCF_000695815.1. Lineage (NCBI taxonomy): Eukaryota > Metazoa > Chordata > Aves > Passeriformes > Acanthisittidae > Acanthisitta > Acanthisitta chloris. Next base: position 45,183 of record NW_008672057.1, on the reverse strand, counting down.
TTTGTATCTTGCATTAAAATAAAAGTAATTCTTTTTGTTGAAATGTTTTTATTTTGTGAGCTTTGCAGCGTGTAAGAGGTTTTGTTGTATGAACTCAAGTGTAAGTACCAGTTTTATGTCAAAGGATTCAAAGGGACTTGGAGTGGCAGAAGACAGGTGGGCAGACAAATATCCAAAACACAGTGTTCTTTGAGACACCTGGGTAAAAATATACATAGCAACAGCCTGATCCTTCAAACAAACATTCAGGTCAATAACTTTTCTTGGGCATATTCTCTTATCACCCCAGTAAGATTGTGTAAAATTATTCACATGCATAAACACTTACAGAATCTTTCAAGGGGTCGTTTCACATCACTCAGTATTTTAAGCTCATCTTTTCCTTTGGTGATACATATTGTTCACACATCAAGAAGCTAAATCAAAAGCACAGTGATATTTTATCGGTTTAAGATCCTTTGGCTCAAACCATAAGACAATTTCCTTCCCAGGAGGATGTGTCATTTTTAAAAAAAAATGTTCTGACATAGCCTTTCACCCTCCACCCACCCTAAAAATGTCAAAAATTTCATATATAGCTCATTTCCTTCTGGGACAGAGAAATAATGTATGTGAGAGTACATAGGAGCATTGTGACCATTAATTTACTGGCAATCCCAATAGCCTGTCCAATGAAGTAGGAAGGAAGTATAGTTCATCTCAATGGCAATGCCTATTGTAAAAAATGTTTCACATGCTAAAATGTTCCATATGGCCACAAAAATGCATCCTCATGCTACTAAAAACAGACTAGGACATCGTTGCATGCAGAAACATAAACAAAAATTCCAAAAATAGTATAAAAGAACGGAGAAAACAATTAAGTCAAGGAAATTCCAAATGAAGGTGGTAACTACATCAGGCAGTGGCATAACAAATACAGTGCACATAAATAAGCCAAGACATAATAAAAGGTAGATTTACTGAAGTGCATTCTGCACAACTCATATCCTGCTGCATTATTTCCTGTCATTAATTACCCCATCTACATCCAAATAATAATCAATCAGCCAATTGTAAGTGTAAGTTAATGAGCAAAATTTCATACTCTGGGGTCAAGTTCCTTTTCCTTCATTTGTCTTCATTAGCATCACCTCTCAAGGCTTTCCCAAAATAGAAGGCAGTGAATTAGTCAAAGAGATTTTAAAAGTCACACTCAAGAATGCTCAGAAATAAAACAGCAGGATTAACCTCAGAGCTCTTAGGATGAAATGAAGGTTGTTATTGTTATTAAATGAGATTACCAAAACTACATGTCTTGCCTTCCTAATTATTTTCACCACCTGTACTCTTGACTGGGTGTCCCATTTGCCTGGCACCTTGGCACTGAAGGATATACAGATGCTTTACAGAATACTGCCTGGTCTGTAAACTGGCACTGAAGGATATACAGATGCTTTACTGCCTGGTCTGTAAACCATAAACCTTAATGACTCTGTGTCTCTGGTTACTTCTGTTCAGTACACTGAATTCAGCGAGTTTCCCTCCACACCATCCTATCCTTTCTTCCTGCTCCAGTTAAACTGGACTTACTTATTTTCTTCCCAAGAACAAGGCAGGAACAAGGCAAACAAGGCCATCACCTTAGCATCTGTCCTTCTCCATACCCCTTTCTTGGGAGTTCCAGTCTCCTCCAGCTCTGTTGCCCTTGCAGAAGTCAAGAATATCAAGCCCCTTCTGCAGAGTCCAAATCCCTTAAAAAGGCAGTTAGGAGCAGGAGCAGGAGAAGCAAACAGGAAAGTGGGATGTTCCTGCATTTGTTCTCCTAGGAAATCTTTTTGGTTTATGTAATTTCTACTTATGAGCTGCCAGTGAAAAGGAGAAGGCAGCATCTCAGGGAGCCCTTCTTTATCAGTAGTCAGAGTCAGCTCAAAACCTATGCCCTTGACTCACAGTTGGAAAAATATAGCATAGCCTTATAGTCCTAGGAATTATTTTGGTCATCACAGATAAACAGCAGCATGGGGTGAAAATGCAGCAGTTATTTAACAGCTTCAGCAGTTTGCACACTCATGAGGAGGTCAGAAGCATCAACATCACTGAAAGGCAGCACAAGGTGGAAGCATTTGGAGATTAAATGTGCACACAGCACATCTCTGCACTGGGACAGGGACTCCTGGGTTTTCCAATGACCCCATACAGAGGGATCTCAAACTCATCTCTCATGAAAGGAGATGTTTCTTCTGCATTGATTCTATTCTACGTAGCACTAACACAGAGTCTGGTTATAAAACAGCAAGGTGATAAATGGCACAAAGCTGCTCTTGCCTTGGAGTGGAGCAGTATTTTACTTGAGGGATGTAAAACAGATTTACAGGGATCAAATGGTGTCAAAAAACACAATCAAAACCACCCTGTACTGCAGTGCTGCCTACACATAAAGGAACAGAAAAAGGAAAAAAGATTTGAGCATTTGGAGTTAAGATGTGTTGATGATGGGGAGGTTCATTGTGTCAGTGAAATTCAAACAGTTGTAGTTTGAGGTCCCCAGCCCTGTGAAGGTGGAGGGCACTTGCAGAGATCAGACCGAGGTGGTGAGGCACAATTCCTCTGCTCTGGTCCCCTCTCAGGATGCTTTTCTGGATGACCTTGGCCAAGGGCCTGCTGCATTCTCTGCCTGCTGCTTTCTCTGCCTGCTCTTTAAGAAGGGCAGGAGCATAAAAAAAATTAACGATGTTATGCGATACTTTTATTGCAGCTCTTTCAACACTGACCTTTCTAACAAGGTGTTGAGGACTGAGCCCCCTGTTTCCCCCTAGGTGTTGGTGACACTCAGAAGCAAGCTGACTTGGTTCCTTTGTGAAGACACAACTGACCCTTGCAACAGAACCACTCATTGCAATACCCTTTGGCAGCCCCAGTGCAACCTTCTGAAAAGTCTTTAAATCACCCAAGTTAACAACTGCAGGATCATTGTGAAAGAGATTCTTTCCAAAACAATTGTCTTTTCTTTTTGGTTTTATTCAGAATTTAATTGACCACTGTTCCTCCCAGAAAACTGTTTCCTTCTCAGCTGTTTGGCTTTGTTATGTCCTCGTCTCCTCCACACAAAACCTCTTGGGTCTCTGAGTCAGATCAGCTTCCAGGTCCAGGTCAGGTCAGTGAAGCAGTGGCAGGTGAAGCTGTGGCAGGTCAGTCCTGTGTAGAACAGGCCCTTCACTGCTCCTCCCAGTGCATCACTCACATTACATCACATCATGCCTTAATGACAGCTGCTGACACTGATAGCAGGTGATGCTGAGGTGCTGCAGGTACCCATGTTTCGACTACCTCTGCACAACAATATTCTCCAAGAACAGACACCATGGACCAGGACAAAGGAGATACTGAGAGTGGTCATTGACAGAACGTGGTGCTTTCACAGCACTGGGGCCTGGAAGAATACAATTCCCCTTCAAGGAAGAAAAATGAGTGAAAAGTTCAGGGTGCACAGTCCTACCTGTGCAGCCCAGCTGGGCAGAGAGAAGAAAGGCTTGCTTTGGTCTTTTTTAATTTATAAGGGCCCTTAGCTAATGAGGCTGATTGAATGTCTAATAGATGAAATAGGAAAATTAATTTACTTAATTTTATAATCCATATAATTATTTATCATTTCCTTGTAGAAACTCATGAGAATTGCAGCAACAGACTCTAGAAAGAAAATTGTTTCTGCAAGAAAACAGATGTTGAGCTGTAGAGCTGGTCCCTGGAAGATGAGCCCAGGTCCTCATAAAGTAGGCTGTGACCCCTTTAGAAGAAATCTTCCAAATGTAATTTGAACAATTCACTCATCTCTGGCATTTCTGGATCCCTAGACAGTCCCTGTGAAAGAAAAAGGTTGGCCAGCCAATGTTTTGGCCCTGCAAATAGGCCATACGAGTGACACTGTGACGGCCACTAATGCGACAGCTATTACTGCTATCGATTTTCTGTGGAAAATGGACAGAACTGTGTAGCCAAGACTGAAGAAAGAGATATAAGATGGCTTTTTATACCAACTGTCTGTGTCCCTTGGTCAGACATGTATACTGGCAGAGTGCTGGGAAGTGGAATAGTTTTGGAAATCTGTCCATCAGTGATTCATAAATCCCAATTAAATACTTCTATTACAAACTCTAAGTATGCAACAGCAACTACATATTAACTTGCAAGCTTCATTTTGTGAGGCTAATCTGCCTTTCTTGCCACTGTCTTTCCAGTTCTTCTGGGGAGTAGATATCAATATTAATGACAAAAGGCAAAATCCAAGATTTGCTAAATCTTATCTACATCCTGCTCAAACAAAAACGTTCTTCAGTAGAGAAGGTGGCCAGGTGAATGAAACCAGCTAGAGCCTACACAACAGGTCCCCCACTCTGATGACTTGAAACATCTGGAGACCTTGATCAAGGGTTACATGATAGGTGAAAGTGATACCCCAAAGCCCTAAAACCGTGAAGCCTTATTATTTCATCTGTACAAATGAAGTAGTGGTGTGCTTGAGCATGTGGCAGGAAAGCCATTGGGTGTTATGCCTATCTGTGATCCCTCACAGAACTAAGTTTGAGGTGTGACAACTATGGTACATGAGCATTGAGCAGGACATGCAAACCAGGACATGGCTATAGGTGGTATTAAAATACAAATAGCATAATAATCTTAATTATTCAATACATTACAGTATTCAATATTGTGGGCCTTGGTATGTCAAATCATAGTAATAGAAGTAATTTAAGGCAAGAGAGGTAGAAGAACATGACTGCAAGAGACTGCAAGCCTCAGCCTGAATTGAATCATGCTAATTTAGGTTAATAGGAAATAAAATAACAAGAAAGTGTTAGAGGCAAAGAGTGTCAAATGTGAGTGGTAAGCTGTGATGTCCTATCCACTGGCTTAGCGGAAGCAAGCTGGACTGCAAAGAGGTATGTCTGCTGGCCTTAAAAAGATAGATCATTTCATATTAGAGATAAGCTATTAAAGGAAGAATTCAACCCATATCTGAGCTCATGTTCAAGGAAAGATTCCTATCTGCAAATGGCTTGGGAGTTCCTTAGAGCGCAGATAAATTCAGGTAAGATTTTTCCCTTGCCAGAGAAATGGCCTTCTTATCAGTGAGAGATCTTGAGGGCAGGGCTCAGAGCTTCCAGCTGTAATTCCCACTCCTGGGCATGATATCAGAAATTTAGTACTGAAATCTTAGAGAAATTCTTTTGCTTTAGCAGTAGTGCATTGTCCTTTTTCTACTCTTCTCCATCCACAACACTGAGCACACCATTTCTGTGGAGGGCAATCCTGGGACATTCTTCCTTTCAGCTCAGGTTTACAGATCAACAGCTGCTAACAATGTGATCCCACTTAGCACACACTTAGCATATGGATAATATAATTAAGCCATTAGAAAAATGCATTGTGGAAATACAAAAACTAATAAAAGCATGTATGCTGCAATGCATAGGGAAGCAACTGGATTGCTGGCTGCACCTTGTGAAGATCAGTTTTCTGTTTACACCATAGAAAGAAATCTGGATCACAACCTCAATGTCAGGCTGCAGGCAGGAAGGCTGAGGGAGTTCAGTCCTAGAAAGAGGTGGCTTTCACAGAGTCCCAGAATCAGTTAGGCTGGAAGGGACCACAATGGGTCATCTGGTCCAACCTCCCTGTTCAAGCATGGCTCAGGATTCCATCCAGATGGTTCTTGAATACCTCCAGTGAGAGAGAATCCATGACCTCTCTGTTCTGTTCCAGTGCTTCATCGTATTCAGATGGAACTTCCAGTGCATCAGTTTTTGCCCATTACCTCTTGTTTTATTGGTTTCCACAAGTGAGAAGAGTCTGGCTCCATCGTCTTTGGCACTCCCTGTTCACATACCTGACTACATTAATGAGGTCACCTCTCAGTCATCTCTTCTCAAGACTGAACAGGCCCAACTCCCTCAGCCTTTCCTCATAAGAGAGATGCTCCAGTCCCTTAATCATCTTTGTCACGCTCTGCTGTACCCATTCCAGGAGCTCCATGTCCCTCTTGTACTGAGGAGCCTAGAACTGAACACAACACTCCCAGTGTGGCCCCACAAGGGCTGAATAGAGAGGCAGGATCACCTCCCTCGACCTACTGGCAATACTCATCTTAATGCATCCCAGGATTCCATTGACCTTCTTAGCCACAAGGGCACACTGCTGACTCATGGACAGCCTGTTGTCCACCAGGACCCTCAGGTTCCTCTCTGCAGAGCAGCTCTCCAGCAGGTCAGTGCCCAACCTGTTCTGGTGCTTGGGGTTATTCCTCTCCAGGTGCAGGACCCTGTACTTGCCCTTGTTGAATTTCACTTGGCTCTGCTCTGCCCATCTCTCAACCCGTTGATGTTTCTGTGAATGGCAGCACAGCCCTCTGAGATATCAGCCACTCCTCCCAGTTTTGTATTATCAACAAACTTGCTGAGAATGCACTCTGTCCTCTCGTCCAAGTCAGTGATGAGTAAGTTGAACATAACTGGGCCCATGATGGAATCCTGGGGGGCACCACTAATGACAGTCCTCCAACTAGACGGTGTGTCACTGATCACAACTCTTTGGGATCTACCACTCAGCCAGTTCTCAACCCACTGTACTGACCACTCATCCAACCCACACTTCTTAAGTTTTCCAATGAGGATGCTGTGGAATAGTGTCTAAAGCCTTTGGCACCACCGTGGCAGTGGGTGAGCAGTGCTAACAGTGACCAGCGCTCACTGTCACCAGTGGCTGGCAGGGGAGTCAGGCCTGGAAGGGGCACTTAATACTCAGGATGATGAAAGGAGGCTCCTTCACATCCCCAGCTGATACCTGACAGCCTGGTATGCATTTCCATTGACCCTGTAAGACAAAGTATACCACCTTGGAGTTCTGAGAAATGTCATGAAATGTGTGAGGTGGAGAGTTTGTCCCCTGGAAACCTGCAGCCAGACCAGATGAACACTAGGCTGGAGTTGCTGTGCCAGCACAAAAAGGCAAATCTTGTTATCAAATGCAGCCATCAGGTCAGCATCAGTGCTGAGAGGACCACTGGATGGAGTATGAACTTCTAGTGGGTGCAGGAGGGCATGGGTGCTGCTCCAGAGTGCCCTGCAGAAACCCCTGCACCTGTGGAGATCAGAGCAGGTATTTCCAGAAGCTCAGTGCAGCTTAGATCATGGTGACTTGTTCCCATTTATGTTATGCTCCATCTGAGCAAGGAAACTAATAGGTCTCTTTCATGAAGCCTGATGTCTGTGTTGGGAAGATGGGGAGCAGGAGTTTGACATGAACCACTGCTATAGCACCCACCTAAAGGGGCACCTGCTGCATTACACTGCATCTCCATAACTGCTTTGGCCTGTCTGCAGTTGCATGGCACAGCATGGGCACAGCTTGCCAACTGCCACGTCTGAGCCAGCTGCATTGCCCAGATGACTGTGGCTGTGTGTTCTCTCTGAAGCAGTGTCCCCAGGTTCACTGAAATTTGAACAGCTGACAAACTTAGACTGGCAAGGTGCTTACAGCTGTGGTCCTTGTTGTCGCAGGGGGAAAGCTTTAGAATACAAATTGGGTGAATCCACAGCTTGCAAGACAAACAAAAAGGAATACAAATATATTACATAGAAAATCCTGTGATTTTTAAGTTAGCCTGTTCCCTGGGGATCAGGGCAAATGGTAGAAATGCAGCTAAACAAAGTCTATGCAGTGTTTACCCACTTTTCACAGCATGACCTGAAAATCCAAGCAGGAGATTTACCCCAGCTATTACTACTGGCCACCTCTCTTGTCACCTGTGTTTTGCCATGCTCATGGTGCCACTGCCTTCTCTGCATTCACTGGTCACGGCAGCAGCCTTCTGGGATTTTACCTGTCCTTTTTTCTTCTTTTATCTTTCCCAGCATTGCCTTCCTTGTTCATCCTTCCAACAGCTCTGTCACACTGGCATTACCTGTTTTACTGTCTTTCTTGATTAGAAGCCACTTCGGTTAGGTTACATGAAGGGTGTTATACAACGTAGAGCCTTGACAAGCAGGTCTTTTTTCCTTCTCTCAGTCTACTTACATACCACCCCAAGCATCCAGCTTCCAGGCCCAATGAGCAGCTGAGCATCCTGTCAGCTGCTGACAGTCATATTTCCTTCAGTTGAAGTGGGGCTAGCTCTGGCAACATTGGAGCTGATTAAAACCCTTCACAAGATCATTTGATTAATCGAGACAACAGAAATTTCAGCAGGAACCAGCACATAATGAATATTCAGGAGGTCCTAAAGTAAAATTTCTTTAATAAATAACACCCTCTCTTTCATGATGTCTGGAAGTGTCTCATTCATGATCACTGACCTAGCAGCTTCCCCTCCAGCCTTCTTGCACAGTTGAGTCTGTTCACTATCAAGCTTATGAAATATACTGAAGATACTCAAAACAAGTGACAGAGTTATGTCATGAACTGATTACCTGTCCCAAAAGAAAGTGATAACCTAACCTTGACAGAATAAAGACATTTTTTCAGTGGAACAACCTTCCCAAGGATGTGGTAGAGTCCCCATCACTGGAGGTTTCCAAGATGGGCCAGTCCCAGGGTGCTAGATGGCAGGCTCCTTTTCTCAGAACAGGTAGGACCAGATGATATTTCAGAGCCATTTCCAACCTGGGCTCTTCTATGATCCTGTAATAAAAGTGAGTGTGAGTTCCTGAAAATATAAAGCAGGTGATTGGGCACCACAGGTCTTTGTTTCTCTGTTGGCCTTGACCAACTGTGCTTCTGAGCCTGCTGGAGCCTGGTAAAGTGGGCAAGGGCAGCCTCTCTTTTCCAGGCAGCTGCAGCAGCCACCAGGACTAGGCAAGAACTGGGAGTTTTGCAGTGTACCAGCATCCCAGTCCCATGCAAAGCAACTCAGACAGCAGAGACAGGGGTGATCTCTCCAAGGCTGAAGTCCTCTTCTCTCTCCTTATCATGATACTAAATACAGGTAGTCTGGCATATTTCTATATACAGAGAAATATAATTGGATTCATTATAGCAGCATTTGAATGCATTAGCATCAGCACTGACATGGAGTGGAGTTATTATTATATAACTGTCCCCATTTGGAAGGAGCTGTCCATCAGCCACCTACAGTGCTGGCAGGAGGCATTTTGCTGGCAAAGAGACTTCTGCAACCTGCTCTCCATGCCATTCCTTTGACAAACAGTATTGTATCAGCCAGGAGACTTAGCTAGCTGTCACTGTGATGACACATATCTGGTCTATCATTAAAAGGGAAATCTTTCTAAATTTATATGTGTATAAATTAAAAAGGTATTTTTCCAGCAGCTTCTTAACCTAACTCAATTCCGATCAAGCTGAATCTAAATTTTCCATTAGACTTTCTGTCCTGTTTCATAAACCAGAATGGAAGACATGAGCACTTCCATATATGACTATAACCAGAAGCACACACTGAAGCAAAATTTTTACATCGTTGATTATTCACAACTTTTTGTAATGTATAGAAAATTATAAGCTCTGTAGCACAATCAATAAGTAGATGATGTATTCTAAATTAGAAGACTTTCCATGGAATCATTTAGGTTGGAAAAGACCTTACAGTTTGCTTAACCTTGTAGCTGTTTAATTCAACACTGCCAAAGTCACCACTAAAACATGTCCCTAAGTGCCATATTTACACATAATTTAAATACCTTCCAGGGATGGTGACTCCACAACTTCCCTGGGCAGCCTGTTCCAATGCTTGACAATCTTTTTGGCAAAGAAAGTTTTCCTTATATCCAACCTAAACCTCCCCTGGAACAACTCGAGGCTGTTTCTTCTTGTCCTGTCTCTAGTTGCCTGGAAGAAGAGACCAACCCCCATCTCATTACAACCTCCTTTCATGTAGTTGTAGAGAGCAATAAGGTCCCCCCTGAGTCTCTTTTTTTCCCATGCTAAAGTTTCCTCAGCTGCTCCTCATCAGACTTGTGCTCCAGCCCCTTCACCAGCTTTGTTGCCCTTCTCTGGACATTCTCCAGCACCTCAATGTCTTTCTTGTAGTGAGGGACTTGGTGGGATTGGAGTAGATATTCTGATTTCTAAAATGTTTTAATGCATTTTATTCTGTTTTCCTTTCAGTGGAAAATGAACATAGAGGATGACACACTTAGGAACCTGATGTTAATCTCATCCCCTGACACTGACACCATTCCCTCTGTGTGCCCATGTGAGGTCAGTTCTGCTGATGAAAAAAGAAACAGATAATTTCTGAAACAGATCATGAATACTTTTTGATAGAGTTTGCCTGGAATGTTTTAAAAACACAACAGATACTAAATTTAAAATTATTTTTATTTTTGCAAGTAATACTGCATATTTAGTATGCAAATTTATGTCTCTTGAAAAACAAACCATATTATCAACCTGGGAGGTGAACTCTTATCACCCAAGTGTCCTAACAAACGTCTCTTGAAAAACAAACCATATTATCAGCCTGGGAGGTGAACTCTTATCACACAAGTGTCCTAACAAATAGGACTGAAGGTTACAGATAAGGAGCAAAACCTGAGCCATTAATGCCTGTGTGGATAGCACAGCTAATGAAAACAACAGAGCAGCTCTTCAACCTGCAGCAGCCAGGGCTTTGCAGAGAACCATCTTCCTGCTGCACCGGAGGAATTTTCTGATTAGTCCTGGGGTTCTAGAGAGACTAATCAGCAAACTGGGTGCTGATGGGTTTTTCCAAGAAGCTGGGCTAAGTATATTCGTGACAAGTTCTGTGATAAGAGCAAAGCAGCCCCTATTCTCAGCCTCATTATGGATAAAACTTGTAATGGGAAAAAATGGGAAAGGTGGTGAGATACTGTCAAACCCCTATCAAGGCAAAAGCCAAATGTCATTTCCTAGGCAATGCTGCTGAACTAAACAGACTCTGTATCAGAGTTCATTATGCAAAGCAAGAGCAGGATGGACAGTTTGGCAGCAATTCAATTACTTTGGACAGGCAGATCACTGCCAGTTTTTCTGGACAGCAAGTAATTTGCTAATTGATAGGAAATGCCAATGAATGAACCTCTGAACCACAGACTAAGCTCAAAACTTTGAAGAGATCTACCAGTTAGAGTGAATGGCTGTGGTGGGCAACATTCACCAGGGATTCCTTGGGGCTGCTGTGGGAGGGAGAGAATAGTGGGGCATGAGCTAGGGGAGATTTGGAGCCAAGAGTATTTTCTTCCCTCTCAAGATATATAAGGGTTGAAGAGAGAAGACACAGCGATGCTCTCACATTCCCATTTAGGACCAGACCAGTCTGGTACAGCCCTAGCCATTTCTCAACAGTGGATTGCACATTGATGTAATATACAACATGTTCAATATGATCTCTGGAGGCTTCCTCATCACCACAGAAAAGGACTCACAACACAGTCAAGTTTGGAAAGAATGTGAGAAACCGAATTTCAGCCTGAGAGGAAGGGCATCAGAGGGCACACCAAAGCAAACTCAACCATGCTATTCTTCAAAATGTATTCTGGGGTCAGTTGTGCTCACAGAGAGGATCATGTTTTTGCACATGGAGAATAACCCCAGCCAGACATTTGGAGTCTGCCACAGAGCTCTCTCAGACACAAAGCCAGATCATCCATCAGGGGAAACACTGAGCTTCATCGATTTGCCAAAAAAAGCCCAAAACAACCTGTGCAGACATCAATAGAAAAATACGAGGGGGTTTATTAGTCACAACCTGTTAAAGAGAAACAGCTTTTAAAAACAAAGCCAGGATCTGGAGAGCACAGAGGTAGCCCTTTAGAAACAAAGTGTTCTGCCCTTTGCTCTCCTTGAAGAAAGGTGGCTAGCAGCTCCCCACACCCAGCCCACTGCCCTGTCTCTGGAGAGCATGGTGCTGCAGAGATAAAGAAGCTGTTAGAGCAGCCCTTGCTTCCCTTCCAGATAAGGATGACTAATAACTCACTCAGCAGGCCCCTCTTTTTTGGAAGTGCCATTCTTAAAGGCTTACAATTAGTCAAGTCTGACTGAGGAAAATATAATTTCCCAGGGAGTGGTAACCAGCTGAGAAAGCTGGTGGCCCAAGATGAATCAAATAATCCTTGCCAGCCAGAGCAATAGATCAGCAGAGGTCACCAGGGTCTTCATCAAACCACTTCTACCGAAGCATGAACCTCCATGCACTGGTACCCTGGGCACTTTTGGAGAATGGGTCCCCACTCATTCACCAGTGTAAAACCCTGGCGTGACTAACCTGACTGCAAGAGAGACCACTGAGCCCGCTGAGGCCCAATGTGAGACTGTCTTAATGGGTGCCTAGGTCACGTTATTACTGAAAGCTAAACCTGCCATCCACAGGGCTCAGCTGGAGGAACGTTGGCTGGTCAGCAGCCAGAGCCAGGCTGCTTTTGGCAGAAGGGAGGGCAAAAGCATCCTCACCCCAGTGCCTGCTGCCTGGGACCTGGTACTAAAGAGAAGCAGCATCTGAGCTGCTCTCACTGGTGTTTCCACAAAGGTGTGCCTGGACAGCAACACAGCTGCACTTTTTAACCCCTCAGTGCCTTCAGCTGCTGTTCCCCAGAGCTGCTGTTAATGAACATAACAGAGCAGGTTTGAGTGCACAGCAAAATCCCAGCAGCAAAGGGCAGAGCTGGGGATGCCTTTAAGGAGGAAAGCAGTGCTTTTCCTGTTGCTGCAAAGAGCTTTTCTGCAAGCAAATCCCTCAGAGAAGTAATGCCAAAACCTAAAGGCACAAAAGCAAAGAAGGTTTGTGCTACCATAAGGCAGTGTCAGATGCATCTAGTGGAGGAAGCAGGATGGTACCGATGCAGGTGTGCTACTGAGGGGCCTCAGCTCTCCTGCTGCACTGATCCAGGCACAGGGACTGCCAAACAAGGAGAGACAGGAGCAAGCACATCATTCCCTGCATGTCAGCAAAGGGAAACAACAGTTGGATTAAACCCTGCAGACTTCAGTCAGCACCTGCTGCTTACGCCAAGAATTTCAGGCTGCAGATAGAGGTCGTGTAGATGTTTACATGCAGCATTTTAAATCAGTTCCTGTGACTCATCATAATACAAATATTTTCCTAGCTGAATGTAGACATATAAAGATTACCTGTGGAATAGCAGTCACATTTAACTGCTGCCATGTAAGTATCAATAATTAAACAGTAACCATTCTGAAGATCACAGGAGAAGACAGCAGACTAAACTTATGATGCTGTGAGAAAAGGGTAATTTTTCAATAACTCTGAAAATGCCTTAGAAAACTGTCTTATGAGAGTGTGTGTTTTCCACAATCTATCTAGCAACTCTTCAGCTTTCAAGTAAAAGCAATATAAAGGATTAAACCAACTGCAATTTTAAAAATGCAACTAAGATTAAAAAAATCCCTCATGGAATGGCACTTTCATTCTGCTTGTACATGCCCTCTCCTGCTTTACCCAGTCACATTTCCTACCCAAAAAATTTGATTTGTCAGCCCCACTAAGGCAGTAGTACTAGAGGAGTGCAGCAGAGTCTGTGTGCCCTTTGCATTGTCAGGAAAACCAAATGCTGCCTTCTGCCTTTCAGCTACTGATGTGCACGCACTGCAGAAAGCCAGCCTGGCTTTCCAGAATACAGGTTATGTTTAAAAGGATTGTGATGAAAAAATATCAGTTGTAAGCTGAGCAAATAGTCTATGGTGTTTATTAAAAAGATAGCAGGCCACCCCACAACTGGCAGCTTCAGTTATGGCTCTAATACTGCTCATTTTATGAGACAGAAGGAGGATTGGGGAATGGTACTGAAACACAAAACCAGGCAGGCCACCATTTCGAGGCAGATTAGGCAGCTACATTATGATCTGTATGAAATGAGCTGCTAACATCACCCCACTTTTGGAGACAGCAGATACTCCCATTAGAAAAATCTCCATCAACGCTATCATCTTTCTTACCGGAGGCAATTCATTCCCAAGCCTCTGTCTGTTCCCAGAAATGGTTCTTCTGCACTGCACATGGATAGACAGGAACATGGACACCCAGGCTGCACTCCTCAGGTGCTGTCTGCCACTTCACAGGCAGGCACAGGAATTTGCCTTCCGGAGAGTCAGGAGCAGCACTTCTAACCATACAGCAGCTCTTTTCAGTAGAAGAGCTGCACCAGCACGTGCTGACCTGGCAATGCAAACCATTACAGCCATGTCAGTAATACTCCCCCAGACATGTTATTATTCCAGGATCAAGGTATTTTTTCTCTATCTCACCACCGTGGACTAGAAATCAAAAAATCTCCTGTTATTCCTCAAGTGGGATTTCCTCATGGGGATTTATAGTTGTGCATTCATATTGGCTTACATGTACTAGAATAAACATATTGGTGACTGGCAAATATCCCTAAGCTGTTTGGAAGGATAATGGAGAAAAAAAAAAAAAAGCCTGGGTAAAGGAGAAAGAAAGGATTGGAGGGAGAAGGAGAGGAGGAAAAGAGCTGGTCTGTTTAACTCCCCTCCAAAGTAAGAATCTTGGAGCTATGTCTTTAAAGTAAGATTTTCAGGGGATGCAGACATCTCCTTCACATGTGCTTTAGCAGTTCTGGGAAAGCTGATAGGACTCTCCTTCTGAGAAAGCAGGTGGCTCTGCTCCATCCAGCTCTTTGAAATCACCTAATGAGATAATTTCATGCAGGAGAAAACCGAAAAGCTCACACTGTACAGCAGCCACTGCATGGCAGAGCAGGCTGAGAGTGAAGGGCGTTCAAGGTTTCAAAACCACATCCTCCCTCATCTCAACGTGATTGAATCAGTGATGAGATGGTGTCTGCAACAGACCTTGTCAGCTATGAAGACAGAGCGACCGGTGTGTCGGTCAGCGACTGGCGGGTGAAGCAGAGAGCACCACGGTCCTGGGGAGAAAGTAATGAGCCTTCATTTCCACTGCCGTCTGTTCTGTGACAAATAAAAACTAGACTTCACTTCTGAGTTTGTCAGGTGATAAATTCAGGTTTAGTTTAAGGCAGGAAATCTGGGAAACACTTAGGAATGTTGTCAGCTGTGAATGCACACCTGACAATGGCCCTCCTGTCCAACAGGAGTGACCTGAGCAAGCACAGAATCGTGGAATCATTTAGGTTGGAAAAGATCATTAAGATCATCAAGCCCAACCATTAAACCCTACCCCTGCCAAGCCCACCACTAAACCGTGTCCCTAAGTGCCACATCTACACATCTTTTAAATACCACTCTGCTGTAGAAGTGTCAAAGCCAAGCAGAGACCTCACACTTAATTAATTACCTTTAAATTCATGTAATGTCATACAGCAAATGTCACCCTTGTAGCATCAGGAGATCTGTTCTTTCAGACACTGATCTTTTGATGCCCTTAAAGGAACAGCCTGCCTGTGTCCTCAGTCTGGCAGGATTTCTCCAGTACATACCTGTATCAGTGTGGCCAGCAGGTCAAGGGAGGTGATTCTCCCCCTCTACTCTTCTCTCATGAGACCCAATTTGGAGTACTGCATCCAGCTACGGGATTCCCAGCACAGGAAGGACATCAACCTCTTGGAGCGAGTCCAAAGGAGGGCCACAAGGACTATTAGATGGTTGGACCACCTCTCCTACAAGGAAAGGCAAGAGGATTGGGATTGTTCAGCCTGGAAAAGAGATGGCTTCAGGATGACATAATTGCAGCATTCCAGTACCTAAAGGAGGCCAACAGGAAAGATGGAGAGAGACTTTTTACAAGGACATGTAGTGATAGGACAAGGGCCAATGGCTTTAAACTGAAAGATAGTAGGTTTAGATTGGATATTCACAAGAAATCTTTACTGTGAGGCTGGTGAGGCACTGAAACAGGCTGCCCAGAGAAGCTGTGTATGCTCCATCCTGGAAGTGTTCAAGGCCAGGTTGGATGGGGCTCTGAGCAACCTGATCTAGTGCTGTCCCTGCTCACAGCAAGGGGGTTGGAACTAGATGGTCTTTATGGTCCCTTCCAACACAAGACATTCTATGACTCTATGATCTCCCTGGCTCATGGGAAGCCAGTTGGAGTTCAAATTCTTTTCCTAGTTCATCACATCCTACTCAGAAAGGAGAGAGTGGTATTGCTGGTAAAACAAAATCAAAATTCAGATTTACAGCCCTCCCTTGGCATCAGGCTTCAGCTGGGAAGGAGATGGAGAGTTTTCTGTTGTTATTCATTAGTAGATGACTTATGGCATAAGCAGAGCTCTTGACATAGCCCTTTTTTCTTTCCTCGGCTCTATAGCAGACTTTGGGGTTTGTAGAGCTGATTTCTGCCATCAGCTGCTGCTCTTCCTGGCAGTTCACAAGTGATTATCCAGGGCATAGAGGAATGGGAAGTGCATCCCTGAGGCACTGCTGAGCATCTTTAAAGTATGAGATACTGGGTTCAATAGAAGTGGCTTAATACAGTAGCTGTTTCCCACTGAGCCATGAAACACCAAGATAACACAAACACCGACTGCCTAAGTCAGAGTTTAGGTTGCTGTTCTGCAATGAGATACTAATTCACTTGGTTTTGATGAGAATAATGCTTTTGCTTGTTACACAGATAGTGTAGGATTTACAGTCACTAGAGGATAAGTAAGTTTAGAAATGCTGAGTTACTCGGGGAGCAGAGAGGGAAGCTCTTGGAGGCAGAGCAGAACAGAGACCTAGAGCAGCCAGCCAGGTCACTAAGTGCCATCCCCTTCTGTCCCACAGCCCAGATTGTGTCATCCCCTCCAGATGCCAGTCTCTTTGCTTTGGCAAAATAGCAAAGCATGTGCTCTGTGCAGCTCTCTGTTGGAGGGCTTATTGCAAAAGCTCAGTGTCTGGGGGGTAGAAAGTTTCTGACTGATATGTACTGTATGTATGTATCTGAATGCTGTTTGTGGGCTAGTACTGCCTTTTTGACAGATGCATCTCTTCTTAATGTTTCAACTTTGGTGTACCAGCAGGCAGAGCTCATCCTGCAGCCCCACAGGACACTGACAACCCCCAACCATGTCCCTGAGATTTGCTGACAGAGCTCTGCAAGATGTCCATAGAGCCATCTCTTAAAAGGCAGAGCATCCTTGGTCTCCTGTCCATGATGATGGGACAAAATCTCCTGGGTGTCCCTAATAAAATTGCCCCAATGGAGAAAGACAGCAGGAACCAGAAGAAGGTCAGGATGAGGCATAGGAGCCTGCATGGTGGCTGAGACAATCTCCTTCTGCTCATCACTGAAGTTAAAGGTGAGAAATGAGTGGGTTCTCTATTATGATTTCTTCTTGTTGTCATTGTCATCTACAAAATGTGCTGTGTTTAAAAGAGATTCATACAAATATTTCAATAACATGCCTTAAACATCATGCCATATTGTCTCAGTATGAAGAAAGAATGTCAGGGCTTTGTTTGGATCAGGCTTTTCTCTCGTGGGACACCTTCTACAGTTCATTTGAGTCCTATGCAGAATCTATCTTAATCAAAACCTCCCTTCCCCTTTGAGAACAGGACGTGAACTACCTTTAAAGGGATGTAGTGACTCCATTCCAGAACCATGTCCCAATGTCATTGTGGGGAGGATCCCTGGCAGCAGCAGGTAGGTGCAAACAGGGCAGCCTGGCAGGGCAGGCACTAAGTGTTGGCACAAGTTTTTGTTGTTCCTGTTCTGCAAAGCTTCCCAAAGGCTCAAGGACATTCTTTAAATTCCTTTCTCCCAGGCCAGTTGTGTGATAACCCATAAATAGCTTCTTTTCAAACACAATGCTGAAAGCCCTAAGTTATGTGCCAAGAGCGAAAATGTTTCAGTATTTAAGCACTTTATTGAACTTGCAGAGGCCAAAAGTTTCAGTTCTCTGTTCAGCCTTAAAATAAATAAAAAGCCCCCTAAAAACCCAAAAGCAAAAACATATTCAAGAAATGCTATTTCATTCCCAAGGTTCCCATACAACAGGGCTGTTTTCCTTCAGTCATCACAAATATACATATAGAGCACAAAAGGTCATGAAAATAGCAAGAATGAGCTGAGCTGCAGCAGCACTGTGTGTTATCATGAAGTCAGCTTGGAGATCATGGCCAGAGTTCTCACATTCAGATACCTAAATATAGAGCTGTGCATACTCACCGTGGCTGAATTGCCAGGAGCCTTTATGTGCAGAGTTGGAATATGATCAACAATTTCTAAAAAATTCTCTGTGATGTCTAATTTTGGGCACCAAAAAGCAAATCTATTTTGGAACACAAGTTCCTTATGGAAATATTGAGATTTAGTTTCTTTCGTGTGTCATTCATGTGATTGCTTTGTTCCATGACTGTGAAGGCAAGACCAGGGAGCAGTGACCCTGAGCTTTCTTAATATTAATATCATATAATATTACTTTATAAATACCAATACATACCAATAATGACCTGGTTATCCTATCCTGCTCATTCAGCATCTCCTCCTAGCAACATGAAGTCAATTTTCTGGCTCTAAGGCAAAGCAGTGTTTTTGGAGAAAGCACTTTCCAAAGGGAAAGAAAAATGTTTTGCCTTCCTGAAGACTTCTCACCTGAGCCAGTGTGTGTTATGTTAACTGCCTCACTCAGCACAAGTCCTGCCATAGTCCCTGGGATGCCCTTCTGCTGTGCATGAATGCACAGTGCCACGTTCCTGAACTCTGTGACACTGCTTAGCATTAATTAACAGTAATGTGATGCCATTAGATGATAATCCATGGACTATAACAGAGTAAAGTACCTGTTATCAACTTGGCTGTGAGATCTAGAAATGATGGCTGGTCCTTTATATCCTGCCAAACCTGAGTCCTCTGTAACACAATTAACACTTTGCATTAAACAGCTCTGAGTGCCAGGGATGTTTATTTAGCCCCTAACCTAGTCTTACTCTGAAGCTTGTGTTTTTACCTTTCCAGCTGGGAGTATTCCTTTTAAATGATATGATCTGTACGATTAGTTTCAGCACAGGCTGAACTGCTGCAGTAGACAAGGGTCTCTGGGAGAAACACCCTTCACTTCCCTGCTCTCTGCATCCCATCCATCCTGGAGCAGACTGAGACATACTGCACTCATTCTGGTGATAGCTGCTATAAATGTTAAGTGGCCTATGAGGCTGGGAATATCCTGCAGAAAGCAGTCATGATAATAAGTGATGATAAAAGTATTAGAAACACCTCACCGATTATCAGCTAATGTATCTTTGCTGAGGAAATAAGCATGAGAAGCAAAAAACTCACCTCCAGTCTGGTCACTCTCATATAACCTCCTTGCATTGACAGGAGGTGGCTGAAGGTGCAATTAGGTGTTGTGCTTGTTTGGCTCCCTGTCCCTGGGCACGGTACTAACCTCTGCAACCCACTGAAACTCAGCCCAGGAATTCAGAGATGGGACACTCCCATCCCACTTTGCAGAATAAATACCATCTGTCACCCCTGATCAGGATGCCTCCATCTCTCCTGCTTCCCAGTCTGGGAGAGGGCTTGTGCCTCCCTGAGCTCTTGCTCCCACTTGCCCCTGCAGTGCTGTGCAGTCAGGGACTGACATATGGGAGAGCTTGTTCTTCCCCTGGACTGGCTCTGTCTCCTGGTTCTCTCCTAATGAAATGACTTGTTGGTGTTGAGGAACACATTTAGTGCAGGTAGCTCAGGGTGCAGCTGCACTGTGAGCTGCAGGTTGAGTTCTGTGGGGCAGGAGCCTGAGCCCAAGGCAAGAGGCCATGAACTGCTGACCCTCTGCAGAACAAAGGGCACAGGAACCTGTGGCACCATCC
Organism: Acanthisitta chloris; assembly: GCF_000695815.1. Taxonomy (NCBI): domain Eukaryota; kingdom Metazoa; phylum Chordata; class Aves; order Passeriformes; family Acanthisittidae; genus Acanthisitta; species Acanthisitta chloris. The sequence continues at coordinate 25,482 of NW_008672057.1, read as the reverse complement.
AGGTGACATAGCAGGAGCTGACTGCCCCCAGACTTACCTGCTTTGACCATGATGGTATAAAAGCTCAGGGGCTCCTTTGCTTGGGGTCCCTCCTCAGAGGCAATAGCTCAAGCTGTTACTGTGTTATTTTGTTATTTAGTTATGGCACCATGATTAAATTATTGTAAGGGTCTGGATGTCTGGGATTCTGCTATGGAGAAGCTGGGGTCGAGGCAGTAAGGAAACCTGGTCTGACTGTGTGAGTGTGGTGTGTGTCACTGCAAAGAGGCTTCGGTCCCAGCTCAGGTGGTGCAAGAGTGACTGACCAAGTGGCTCCTGGATAGTTTGACAGGGAAGTTGCCTTAACAGTTGGTTTGAGACGATGTCTCTCAAGCTTTCTCCCAATTTTAGGAAATGACATTTGGTTTTCACCTTGATCTATATCTTTGAGAGTTTGACCAGTTTCTCAGTCAAACACAAGACCAAACATTATGACATTTTTCTTCCTTCCGTGGGGTGTAGATCCAACTATTTCCAAACAACTTGCTACTTTCAGCTAATCATTCACCCACACATCATTCAGGATACAAAAATGTTGTGAAAGATGTGGCCACTAAATATTTGAGGCAGACCTTCAGCTGGTACCAATGGCATTTTTCCAGCTGGACAGCGAGTGCTGCAGCTGTAGAGCAGCTGAGCAGCCAACCCTCGTGGTGCCTGGGCTGTGGAGACTTGGCACAGTGTGTGGCACAGTGGCTGCAGAGTGGCTGTGTCACAGTGACAGGCTGGAGAGCGAGGCATGGAGACATCCTCAGACACACAAATCCAGAGTGAAGAAAAATCCATGCTCACCCTGCTTTGAAGGAATGCCAAGAACTACTCCTAGCACAGAAAAAATGGGTGCACCTCTATGCACTTTGCAACATTAGGACTACAAACACGAGAAAAGTGCACATCCTTTGACAAGAAAGAGGACAGACAAACTCCAAAAAGACTACCAAGTCCTTCCCTGTTGCTGAACTGCATTACCCAGGAGGTGGCCTTTGGCTGCAGTGACAGGATCTCTCAAGTAGTTCATCACAGTTTCACACGTTCCTAAGCAAGACAAATGAGAAAGGTTTTGGTCTAGCATGTGTAACTACTTCTGCCTCCTGCTCCCAGACAGCATCTGGTGATACCCAAACTTAAGAGCCAAATAAGAATTCAGATTAATTTATAAAATTATATTAAGGAGTTGGAGATAAAATACGTATTTTCCCTTCTTTGGGGATAAAATCTAATATAAAACAGCCTCACCTTCAGAAGACTGGCTCTAGTATAGCAGTCAGCAGTAGATTAGGCTTATACACATAAAACCCCAGCTGCACCAAAAGGAGAAAGTGATGCTGGCAACTGTTTGACTATCAGTCAGGAAAGGGAATCCCCTCCAGGCCAATGTGGAAATGATGGGTGAAGAGAGAGTATATTTGCAGTGGTGATATTAATAGCTCATTTGCAAATTTTTATCCAAATCTACTCACTTCAAAAGCTCAGCTTGGGGACCGAGAGAGATATTTTCAACAAAACATTAGTCTCAATTAACTAAATGTAACCAAGATAAATGAGCTGAAAAAAAAAAAAAACAGAAGGAGATAAAACTGGTGAGGCCATTAAATCTGTAAAGGGAAGATGCTGAAACTTGGAAGGCACCCGAATACAACTCTGCAAGTACTCCAAGACAGGGTCAGAGAGGGATAACGAGGCCCTCCCAGGCTGGAGATACTGAGTGGCCAGACGGTATTGACACAGACAGTCAAACAACAGTGCAGCCCACAGCAAACACTGTGCACTAAGGTGGCAAAGAATTTTAATGAGCAATTTCAGTCTCATACATGCTATGAAAAAAGGACTTGGCATTGTTCCCAATGACAGTGCCCTCCAGATTAGGGACTAAATCACAGCATCCTCAGGGGAGGATGAAAAGAGAAAGCAATAGAGCATCTTCCTTTTTCTCTTTGATCCTGATGTACTAATAGTTACATATGTGCATAAGAGCTATGTTGGAGTAAGAAGAACAAGCTGAAGAATACAAATAAAATAAAATAAAATTATAGAATAGAATAGAATAGAATAGAATAGAATAGAATAGAATACAACCACGTTAAAGCAATGATAGCTGATTTTATGGCATTAATCCAAAGTTTTATGAATACTTAAAGTAAGTCATACACTCTTAGGTAAACAGTAACTTATTTAGTGAACAGTGCCCATTTAAAAGACTATTTTGTGATGTTGTCAGAAGGACCAACACCTCAATTCTCTCAGATGAGGCAGATGTACAAAAGCAAGTCGCATTTTGTGGGTTGACAGGTTCTGCCCTCAAAAACACCACGGAAGGACCTGCATGTACAGTGAAGGCATAATGAACAAAACGCTCTTTAGGCATCAGGAGGCACCAAAAAGCTCAGCTGTTCTCTGCAAAATATCTGCAATATGCTATCAGCCCAGGGTAAATGAGTCAGATGCTTCCCCGGGGAGCCATTCCACCCCAGGCAGGCTCGGAGCAGGGCAGATGGCTGTTGGGGATGCCTTTCTGCCCAGAAAACCAGGAATGAAAAGAGCATGGCCCCGAGCACGGCAGATCTGTCAATGACAGAGCCATGGCTGCTCCATCCCCAAGCCCACGCGCGCTGGGATCTCTCCCACCCCAGGCAGGGTCAACACCAGAGCTGACTTTGCTCTCCTGAGCAGAGCACAGGCTTCTGTGGCATCTTGCTGGCCTTGTTCCTGCTTTAGGCTACAAAAGTATGATGTGGTAAGTCTGCTAAACTCCTGAAAAAGCCTACTAATACCACTGTAAGGCTGAAAGAAAAACATGCATGTTATTTCCCCAGCTCTGCACCATGATGTGCCATGTAAACCCTCCAGGAGAGTAGAATTTCCACTTTTTTGGGCAATTGTGCTGCCACACTAGTGTAGGCTCAGCCTCTTTGTAAGAGCAGTTCCCAGCCAAGCTATGGAGCCAGGGAAAGCCAGTTTATTTCATCTGTTACTGCCACAGCTTGTCAAAAGGATAGATTCTCTCACTGTTTGCCATTCATTTCCATTTGAACCTGGCCATTATTTCTAACCAGCTTCTTACAAATCAGTGTCCTGTCAGAAACCCTGAAATTGAGCATAATAGAGACTTAGGCACATACAGTGCTCATATCCAGGTAAAGAAATGCCTGTTAAACTGCAGATGGCTCTGTGTCATGCTGAATGCACAACCTGGTTGCTGTTTCTGTGACTTCAAACACAGGTCTTCAGCAGTCCTGAGACAGCAAGGATCATCCTGAGTGTCCCTGGGCATCAGACTGACATATTCATCCTTTCAAACTTTCCTATGGAAATAGTCAGGAACCAGAACACCTGAAAGCAACTACATCTTTGAAAGGAAAGTTATGCAAACTTTTTGTCCCCTCCCCAAACTTGAGAGTAGTGATATTTTTTCTATTTGAAGAAGTTAGTATCATTTTTGAAAACATAAGGTAAATCTTTTACAGAAAAGGCTTTAAATTCGTTTATTTTTCCCCAGGTAGAGCCAAAAACCTCCAGTGTTTTCTACATCAATGGCTTCCCTCAGGTTTTTCACTTCAAAATCAAAAAGATTGAGTTTTGCCTTGGTAGATTATTTCTATTATTTATTTGTGCATTTTCCTGTAAACAAGACTGGCTGCTTAATGGAAAGTCATCTCCTGTGAGTCTCAAAGAAGAAAGTAGCTGCTGTCCCAGAGGCAACAGTAATTGCTTGAATGGCAATGAATAATTGCTTGGTAACAGCAAGGGCAGGGCCTTCCTTTTCACCAGGAACCTGTCCCTATACAGAGACTAATGAGCTGCTGCCAAAAGGAAAAGGGAGACTTGCAGAGCTGCTTGGCCACTCTCATTCCCAGTGATTTGCAAGGTGTTTCCTGACACCTCCTAGTCTCAGACCAGCCATGCCTGAGTCCAAAATCCTCCTTAGTATGTTTGGCCATCTACTCTGTACCCTTCCTCCATGACTAATAGCATTGAAAACCACACTGCATTTTTCCTGTCTCTGAAGAGAAATAAAATTCTCAATCCTCAGCTAGTACAGATGAGCTCTTCCAGCTGAGAAAGGAACTTCTGGTTAATCAGGGAGTGGTAGGGCTGTATTGCTAGGGAGGCACTGGACTTTCATGTTGGTCACTGTATTTCTAGCAAAATATAAGGGGATGGGACAAACAGACACATGGGCCCCCCATCACTCTCCTAAGGGCTGCCATGCCAGGTTGTCTTTGCTTTGAAACTTTAGGAAATTGAGTTTAGATCCAATCTCTCTCTGATGGGTTCTACTAAAATAGTCTCTGGGAGAAATGAAGACTCAGCTTACAGGGCTACATATGCTCAGAAGAGGAATTAGGTGAAAATTTCAGGACTAACTTATCTGCGATGATGTAATTAAATACTAAATTATAAAGGGTATATATAGGGAAATTGAGCTAGGGCTGCCTTGGAAGATAAAACTTGGTTATTTTCTAGTAGCTGAATGTTTGACTTTGGAACTGTAGAACTTCTTTAACCAAGTTTTCACATGCCATATTAGTAGGGAACTTTAGCAGCTTCAGTCACAGACTTGACAAGTGTCTTCAGTGACCAATGTCCCTTGTTGTCTTTCAGTCTCATTACATGCACCAAGCATGAGAGAGGTGGAAAGAGCGAATGAGAAATTTAATTGCTTTGAAAAGCATGATGTTGGCTTCATGTTCATATTTATACAGAGTCACTTCTTGGGGTAGATCTTTTAGCCTGTATAAAACAATAATGAAAAGGTTAAGAGGGAATGTCATGGATAATTGTTTTAAAGTTAATAAATATATAATTAATTTCAAGCTTGAATTTTGCAATAATTCAATCTTGCTCCCACTGGACTCTGTGGCACTTCCGTGATTCACTTGAAATGAATCAGGTTGCAGAGCTTTCCTAAATTACAAATCCAGCACTTAAATAAACCATTTATTCTGAAATTCTGGGGTTGTCTTCAAAGATGCATAGTACTATTATTCCCATTCTACAGGTGTAGATGCAAATGCTACACAGAGTCAGCCAGATAGTCAGGTGAGGGACAAAACCAGGATAATTCATAGCCCACTTAAATAAATGAGCTTCAATGAAGCTACAGATTGTATTTCCAATGGATAACTTCTCAATTTTATTATTTATAAGCAAAGTTCAGCTTCTTCTTACAATCCAATTTTAAATGTCATTTGGAAACTGCATTTCAATCTTTTTTCCAAAAGAAAATACTACCTTATCTCTGCACTGTTTACTGTATCTCTTATTGCCTTCCCTAAAGCCCCAAATTAGCCCAAGGGCTCTCAGCAGTGCAGGTAAAACCACTCCCTCTAGGGAAGGACAGTAGTCCCAGGCAGCTGTGGTACTGCAGCAAGGGGAGAGGGTGAAAGAGGCCAGGCTGGGATGGCACAGCCTGCACTGGCAGTGCTGGAAAGCAGGACCCAGCCCCGTGCTCACGCTGGGCATGACACCCACCTGCTCCACATGGCAGGGCAGTGAAGTTTCCCAGTTTCTGCACTGGGGAGGACACATTAGTTCTCCTGTAGCAACAGGCAGCACATGGCCTCTCCTGGACCTCAAAGTCTGGCTTGGCATCTACAGATTTGCAAAAACCTTTGATGAATCGGGAGTGAATCTTCCCAGTTTTCTTTAAAAGTGCCTGGCAAACACAGAAAGTGCATTGACAGCTCATATCTTCCAACACAGCCTCTGAGACACTGTTTGTTGGGTCTTTTTGCTGTCAGGGTCCCCATACCAGCAGTGTGGGTTTAGGCATCTTGCCAGCCCTCTAACACACTCTCATTCCCCTTGGACAGGCTGTGTACATCAACAGGCATTTGCCTAGCATCATTATTCTGGGTCCTGGTTCACAGCTGAACATTGAACTTCTTTTGGCATAAAGGCACCTGGACTCTTTCCAAGAGCACGATGAAGATTTCTAGTAGTTACTCTATACTAAGGAGTGCTGATTTCGTCTCATAGCAGTGAGTTATTTCCCTTCTGTCTGATAATTCAAAGTGTTTCTGTTGGAAATGATGTATTAAAATACTCAGCAAACTGAAAATTAGCAGTGATTTTCTTTTCTTTCAATAATAAAAGCAACCAACACTTCCAAAAATACTCTTGTTTATGTATCAATCACAAGCCAGAAGCTGCTCTTCAATTATCCTTGCTTGTGGGAAACTGCCTAAACTTTACAGATACTGGAACAAAGTGCTTTTTTTTGCTATCATGAAAGAAGAACTCATCTGTCCTTCAGCCTGCCTGTATTTCAAAGCCCATCTGAAGCAGAGCAGCAGGTGTAGCAGTTTCTCACAGCCAGCTCAAAATAGTGATGATGAATTGCATATATGTCCCCAGACCTCTGCCCCTCCTCCAAAAGCCAATCTTTCAGATTAGGCTGAACACAAGCAGGGCAGCACTGGACCACCTGCTCTCCCTTATGCTACATAATGTGTTCTCTAAGCCCAGAAGTGTTTGGAAATGTAGTGAATCCAAGATCAGAGGAGGCACCTAAGGGCAGTGGGGTATAATGGAGTGGGCTGCAGAAGAGGATAATTTATTTTCCAGTTGATAGACTACTGTGAGTCTCTCTCCAAAATGTACCTTTTGCCTGTTCAACAAATGACCAAAAGTAAATGCTACTGTACACTGTGCAACAGCATTTCTGGCTTCAGCTTGCACCAAACACAGACTGGTTTGCTTAGAGGAGTTTGGGCAACAGCAGATGCTACAGTACAGAAGCTCACAGTGAGACTAGGAAGCCTTTTTTCCTGAGTGCCTTCATCTCTTTCTTCTGTATGAAATCCTAATTCTCCAGGTTCCTGAGGGATTTAATTAAGTAGGCAGGCTAGTTCATGAGGTACATTTCCCCATCTTTTTTCAATCTCTAGTTCACTTTTTGTAGCTTTGGAGACCTCTGACCAATCTCATGTCTCATTGCTACTTTGGAGTTAATATTCATGGGGTTTTTGTTGTATGAAAAATCATCCAAGTACAAAGTTTATAGGCCAGATTGAGGTCACATCTTCCTCTGTAATAAGCTACTTTTTTTTTCCCCTGGTTTTGCCCAATTATCAGCCTAATGAAACAACTTTCCACTTATTCCATTACTCTGCATCACAGACATTGTTCTCTCATCTGAAATTTTGCCAAAAGCTTTAGAGAGCTCTCACACTCCCCTTGTACACCATAACATTAACATCTTCAAACAATTCCCCTATGTTAATGAGTTATGACTTTTTTTCCTAACACTGCAATCACTTTCCTGTCTGCTGCCTTGCCTCTTGGTTTGTTTTCCCTCACTTGTTTATTCCTGTCTTTAGTTAAGAATACACTGAAGGAATTTCTTAACCACTTTAAGTACCAAATCATATCTCTAATTTCTCTGAATGTTGCTATTTTCCAGCATTTAAGGTCTTTCTTTAAATATCCCTTGGCAGGTAGCAAGCATTGTTCATGCATATGAAGTTGCAGCTGAAATCCACACAATGTCATTCCATACTGCAATAAAAATGGATTGATTGGTCTGATTGAAACTAGTGAATCAAATGTAATTACTATATGTCAAAATGGATACTCTAAACAAAATCAGAGATAAATCTCAGTCCAAATCTGGTCCTCAGAATGGACATTTCAGGGATAGCTAAATTGTCAACTGTTTTGTGTTTGCATTTTCCTTTAAAAAACCAAGCCAAACCAAACCCCAAAAAACCCAAAAACAAAACCACAAAAAAACCAAAACCCCACAATAAACGAATCCAAAACCAATTCACAACAAATAACAAAACTAATCAACAAAAAAACCCCTCCAAAATTAAAATGGATGGAACCAATGGGTACTTTCCAGTCCAGCTTAAACTGTCCAGGTAGTACTTTTTGTCCAACACCCTTCTGCTTGCTTAATCACCTGGTATCAGAAGTGAGATGAAAAGACTGATAATGAGAAATATGGTGTTGGTAGGAGGGAGCCTGTTCTGAAAGACATGAGAGACAAGGAGACAGAGCATCTCCAGTTAGGTTTGAGGAGCTGCAGAGCAAGGCCCAGATGGCACACCAGACACTCCCAAAACAAGAGGATTTCTTTAATCAGCAGGATATATGGCAGCTGAGAGCCTGCCATATATGATATGTTGCTTCTGGAGACAGCTGCTGGCTTTGGCTTGGGCAGCAAGGGGGGAACCTATGCCAGGGCACAGCAGCCCTGGTGACTGCTGTGATTGGAAACAAAGCTGTTTTCACCTGGGTGCTTATGCAAGAGTGCAAAACCTCTTGGGCCCTTAGCCCCTACCCTGACCCTGGAAACTCGCATCAGGGCTGGGAATATTGTTCTTGTTTCTCCAGCCCTGATGCCAAGCTGGGCACCTACATGGGTGGCTGGAGAGCTGGCTGGTCACTGCAGTGCTCCAGGGCCACCACACCATGCCAGTGTGGGCATTGGGGTCAAGAACAGTCAGAGTACAGTACCACATGCCATGTGTGCCTTGGGGGTTGTGTGATTCGCAGAGTGAAATGAGAGCAAAGCAGTAAAGGGTATTAAGAGGCACTTCTGCCCAGAGGCTGAGCAGAGAAGCCTCCTTCACAGGGGTCAGGTGGGGGCTGATGAGGATCAGTGCAGAAAGGATGTGGAAAAGGGAGAGGGGGGGAAAGAGAAAAGCATATGAGGTGGTTTCTGTTGCTTTTCATTGGTATTGCACACTTTAATAAGAAAAGTATTTCAGTCATGTCAAAACACCCCAGTAATTCAGTACAAGTCCTCACAGTTGCAGAGATGCCATTGTCTAAGTCTCTGCTTTCTCCCTCAGGTTTTACAGATTCCATGTCAGTATTTGTCCCCAGTCCCTGAGACAGCCTTCCCAGCTCAGCACGTTCAGTTCTGCCTGTTTTTACTTTTCTTATCTTGCCTGGTTTCAATTTACAGACTCTCAGAGATCAGCGACAGCTTTCTCAGTGACAGTGAACCAAGGTCAGGCAACGCTGCTGCACAAAACCAGCCAAGGGTCAGGGCCAGCTGGAGCCCTGGGCTGCAGACTGTGCTGTGTTTCTGACCTGGATTGCATGGCTCAGGAATGTCATGTGGTCCCCCTGGGACATCTCCCACACATTGTGTAGGAAGGACAACTGCACGGGCCAGATCCCACCTGGAGCTGCTGATGTGTCAGACTGGTACCCACAGGGATGCACATCTCTTTTGACACATGATCTGACATGCATCAATCAAGATGATTTTTACCATGATCTACAAGCACAATATTCTGTGCACACAATAAACTGAAACACATACACAATGTGAATGTGTACACATTCCATATACATGTGCATATACATAAATTCTCTCACACTTTCTGTCTCTCAAAACATACAGTAAACTGAACAAGATACCCTGGGAACCTTCACAATCAGGATGAAGCCATACAGCTTCAGATAAACACACTGCTAAAGTGTAAATGATCATCCCACGTTAAACACAATTTTTGAAGTTTAAATAAAACTTTCAATGCTTTCTTCTTCCTTTAGCTCAGAATTACTGCTAGACAAAAAGTAGAATGACCTCTCTCAGCCCCCCAAAAAGAACTGTTTCCCTGGTACCTAGCCTCACTGCAGTAGGAACTTACACAAATCTCACAAGAAAGCCACAGCTGCACTTTTAGAGGAAGGTTTTAAGGCTAGAGATAGTCTGTTTTAGTCATGACCATATTCAAAGGAATTGCTTAATTTCAATCTTGGCCATTAATACACACTCAGCAGAATTGTGTCCAGCTTCTGACTATTCACTGGATCTGATTTTTGCTGATGTTCCTCCCTTCTTCCCTTTTTACTTTCTAAATATTGAATACTGATTTGAAAAATAGCTCCTGATTTTTGTGCCATTCATTTATGAATTTGGGTAGGAGGAAGGCAGGAAAAAAACCCAAACATCCCCTAATCAATTTGAACAAAAAGAAATGTTGCAAAAGTCACTATTTTCAAGCTGAGAAAGTTATCAGCTATCAAATACCAGCACATTCATATATATATATATATATATATTCTCCTCTTAGGTCAAGTTACAATAACAAAATAGTGTCTTCTGGTTTTTCTCTCCACTGAAAATTGCTGCATACATACACTTTTCCTTCTGTTCAGAACTCATGGCAGTTTGTAAAATCCTGCTGCCAGAAGTAGAGCTAATGACAACACAGAACTTTATGAACATTTCAAAGGGTACCTGATTCCAGAAGGGAATAAAACTCTTGATTTGCAGTCCAAGTATCAGCTCGAAAAGAACTTCATTACATTACCTACAAACTGCTTATTACAAGATTTTATTTCTTTTTTAAATTTTGTGATTCTGATATTTTGAGTTGTAACACAGGGTTAAATTTATCCTACAAAGACTGACTTTAAATTCTCCCATGAAAAGACTTAGAGAATTAAAAAATAGTTATGCTAAAATGACTTCTTGATAACGGATGATGGTGAAGAATTTGAGTGCATTACAGAGACATCTGCTTTGCAAACCAAAAGAAATTACCAAGGTGGTCTCAATGACACCCTAAATGTTGCTTATTTCTTCTGTTTATCCTCTAAAATCAGGTCTACAAACTGCTTCATCACTAACACCTATTGCAGCTATCAAAAAAAGAAAAAAAAAAAGGAAAAGAAATGGGAGTAACAGTGGGTACAGAAGGGAATTTAAGAATACAGGACTGAGCAATTGTTTCTGGAGAATAGGAGACAAATGCATAATAGACTTGCTTTCATAAGTTGATCAAAATACACCTTAAATTAAAGTGACAGGAAACTCATCAGGGGAGAGTTTGGGGACATTGGAGGTTAAAGAGACTAATTTTTGTCTTTTTGGGTCCTTATCCACACAGTCACATTAGCCATAAGGCACAATAAGTCATCAGTTGCTCAGCTGCACAATTACTTTGAAGCTGTTCCATTTATATGTGATTTGATTTATTAAGCAGATCATGCAATTAATACAAGGAACAAAAACTCATCACTGAAGATGATGCTTCTGCTGCCCCTGAACTGACTGAAGAGCCACCACTGTGGTAGGTGGGAGTCTCACCCTGAACCCCAAGGTTTAGCACAACAAACTAAGTGCTCACAGAAGGCAAATTTTATTTTGGACAGATTTTAAAAGAAAAGTAATGTATATTTCTCCATCTCCCCTGTCAGCTGTACCTTACAGAAATGAACAATTTGTGATATTGGGCACTACAAAGATCTCAGTAGTTTGTGAAGTAGTTTTCAGCTAGCTTTTATAGTGGCTCTATACAGCATTGGAATGTTCACTCTACACTCAGTATCTTCCAGCTCAGCTTCGCCATTCAGCATTTTGGAAAGGGATTGACTGTGTATGAGGCTTGATTTGTCTATAGTAAAGCAATTCTAGTGTCAGGCCAAAGTAACACAGTGCATAACTGTGTCTGGGTTGTGTTCAGATGCCTCTGAGAAGGAAGGGACCTGTACTTCTAGCTAGCTCTTTTCATAATAATATGAATGCATAAGAAAGTAAGAGCTTTACCACCAGTGACCCAGGAGCACAAGGAACAGAGATGCTGGCAATTCAGGTGCTGCACACTCCCTGGAATCAGGACTTAAAAACAAAATTTCAGTTTGAAAATGTAACATCTTTCTGCTCTTTGTAAAGGAAGGGAGGACTGTTTGTCTGTTTCAGTAATCGTCAGTCTATCTTCAGCATCCAATATAAGTTCAGCATATTGTTTTGATCCCAGAAAAAGTGAAATCATATAGTTTGGAAGTATATTAAATATTTACGTATCTGATCATTTTCTAAAATGTGTAGTTCTAGACTTCTGAGACCGAGGAAGCGAAAGGGAGAGAGTGAAAGAGATGATGTCATTAACTTGGGGAAGCAAACCCTCATGTTGCATAATGACCCTTTGCATCCCACCTATTAAAAAACCTCATGAAAGTACTTTATAAATCTAACTTATTTTCAATAGGCAGACCTGGTCATCTATTGAAGGTAAACAACTCATTTCCTTTGGAGGACAATTATTCCAGAAAACTCTTTCATCAAAAAGTGTAATCCAGAGTGATAAATCACTTAGAGCAATAAAATCACTTGCATGAACAAACACAGCTTCTGTCAGTAATTGTGCTTCCTTGCCCCAGGCACACGATTGTTACATATGGGAAGTGATAATACTTCTGGTTACAGTTCCCAGTACATTTTCCTTTCCCAGTTCACACTTACTCATACCTATGCCTATCCAGCAGCAGTTACATAAAATGCAATTCCAAACATTTATAATCCACCTCTTGCAAACAATAAAGTGCATCAAATTAGCCCCTGATGTGCTTTGTACTAGCAAAGCAATTTGCAGATCCATCATGAAGTATCAGGACTATTATTTGTCAGTGCTTGGTATGGCCATTTTTCTTTCTGACAGTGTTACCTGCAAGCACATGGTTATATGAACTCATAGCCACTGTCATATAACTGAGAGACCCTCAGGCAAAAAGACAAATTCAGTGCCAGTTCTTTCCCCTATTTCTGGGAGTTGGATCTGACATGATGAGATGTCCCAGAAGTAACATCAGCAATGCTCGAGACCACTGATTTCCACTGGTGGTGTCCATTGCACCCTATGCAGTTGTGGTGTTTTGGGGGACCCCAGACCTGCCATTACCTTGACTGACCTGTTTCCCTTATTTAGCAGTGTATATTACTACTTATGGACTGTCCTTCACAATAAACCCATTCCACACAGCAGCCATCAGAGCAGAGAACATTTCTTTCCTCAGTACATTTGGTTTTCCTGTTTTTAAACCTCCTCCATGGGACATGCTTCTTGCTCTTCTCAGAGGAATCTTGCCCCCATCTACTCACCTAGTCCTATGCCTAACTACTAGAAAGAAAATTTAGTGTGCAACTTTGAAGGGAACAGCAAGAAATCATTTACTTTCTCATCAACATTTCATAATTATGATGTATAACTTTCTTTCTCTGGCCATTTCCATATCCTCAAAATAGTAATTTACACTAGATTTCTTTAAAATCTGCAGCATGGGGGAGATGTTCAGGCCCTCAAATTTTACTGGTAGTCAGCAGGAGATACTATTAACTCTGCAGTCCTTGTGCCAGATTCAACCAGCAGGTAGGTTCTGCCAACCTGATCATTCTGAAAGTGGTTTTTTTTTTGACTGACAATTGTTTTGAGCGAACAAGAATTCATATTCTGTTTTGCATAGCCATCTTCGAGAGATGATAGAGGTGTAACAGCGTGTTAGGAAAAAGAACATCTGCTTAATGTCAAAGTAGTACCCACTCACTCAGCAAAGACTGTCATTAGTGTCAGCAGTGGATGCAGCCACTGCTCTGTCCTCTCAGCTGTGTTAAATGATAGGCACCAAAACCAGAGGGCTGAGGCATCAGTGGGGGGTGGCACACGGAGCAGAAGGATTAGCAGGAAATGTACACATGCATTAGAAAAGACAAAGCAATAAATCAAGCCAACAAACCACTCTATTTCTGTTGATTTGAAATAGACTTGCTAAAAAAATATCCACAATTTCCATTGGATTCCAGTTTAAGCAGAAACTTAAGGTTCTTTTTTTCCAAAGCAAATTGCAACTAGGGCACTTTAGCTAGAATGGAAGTATAAATGATGAATTAGCTCGGGTCTGATCTTAAAGAGTCAGCAAAATAAGCAAAGTAAGATCAGGACCTTAACCACGGGGAAGAAAAGTATAACATGCACATCTCTGTTACATAAAACCTAGTGCGCTCGTATTGGTTTGGCAGGGTGTATTATACTCCCTTCATGCTTGTATTTAAAGAAAAAGAATAACTAGGTATTTGAATTTAGCATGCAAAGATTACAAGAAACTGAAAAATTACATAAAGCCTGAAAGAAAGCAGAGCTGCCTGTGGGCTCAGTGATCAGCCTGGATGACAAGCATTCAACACACATTGCTTGGTCATTGCAACGTTAAGCTATGAAAGATCCTCCCCTGCACAGCAAGATGGATAATTTATACTGCTTTTCCCTGTGAATACTGTTAGCTGCTCTTCTTTAACCCAAAACACACTACAAGCCCCACATGCTGCATCATATTCAAACCCCCAAACACTGGGGTTTTGTATATAAGACCATGGTATTATTTGTGCTCTTGATTTAAAGAATTGATTTTTTACTTATTTCAGATGCTTATATTACAGCAAAAGGGATTCCAGATTTACAGTTGAAAAGTGTCTAATAGTATATAATGCCACGAATTAAGGTGCTGTTTTGCTGAGCAGGATCCATCAGATATTTCTGAGTACTCCTTACATCATTAAGGATTAGCCTAATTATCATTAAGGCTTCTGACTTAAATCACTGTTAATTACATCTTATTAAAAATAACACATAAAAAGCTCAGGTAACATTACAAATACTCCCTTAGAGCCCTTCAAAAAACTGCAAGACATGACCATGCCTAGCAAACTCCTGTTAGGAATGCCATCTTGTGGATAAAAGCTGTATGGAACGAGGCCAGGTAAACTTCACTAAAATTTTTACTTGCAAAATTCCGGTTTTGCAGAAATCAGCTATGCATGTATGACCTTTCAGAACTGTACAGAATTCTCTTATTAACCACTACGGTTGAAAACGGCTGTGACTATGTCTTTCCCGTCCTCATCTGTATAAAATGCTAATTAATTATGCAGGGAGCACTAGTTTCATTAGGAGATGGGATGCATTGATTAGCATTTTAAACAGAACCAGATTGCCACATATACTTAGTAAAAAAGTCCATTAAATGTCTTCTCTATTTAGATATAATTTAGTGAATTAGTCTACAATGTATAGAAAATACATTTTCCTCAAATTATGTCACCCTATGAGCACACTCTGCCTTCCCTAAGCCTTATGGAGCATCTTTGGTTGGTATACTATAAAAAGGAAACATTGGATTTTTCCATTTGTCTTATGTGGATCTCATTATGAGCTGAAAATGAATTGATAATGGACATTGGATTGCAGCCTGCTCATGAGAGCAGAGAGAAATGCCAAGTAAACAAGAATGGAAAAGAAGGGGTCCAAAAGCATCTAATAAACTTTAAAAGATCTCTAACTTTTAAAAGCATGGAAAAATAAATAATAATTAGCTACATTCAATAAAGATGACATTTACACAGGCACTTTCCTCCTGTGTCTGTTCACCTCATTTTCATAATGAAAGTATATATAGCCCAAACCATCACAAGACGTATTGTATAATGAAATTTAAAACTAATGAGCCATATCCTAATAGCCATGAGTCAAGTCAGGGTGTGCATTAGGAGTCCATTTGCAATTCTCTAGAGACAGCAAAAGGGGAGGCTAAACATATCCAGTATCCTATTTAGTGCACTTGTTCTGTGTACTGATCACACTACAGCAGAACTGGAATGAGTTCACCATCTCTAGCTCCCAAACCTCTGTGAAATATTGTTCATACTTCTACTAGCAGGCAAGTTACTCCTGGGGCAGCAAATGCCACTGTTGTGATTATTTGGTTTGACCTCTTACATAACATGGATCTGACTTGTCCAAATTAGTCCCCCTTCCATCGTATCATCTAACAGCTCCAGACCAGGGAAGTCCCTACCTTTCTGTTACATACCTTTATCTCTTCTTGTAACATGTCCAACCTCTACTCAGAATTGCTGGATCATCCTTTCTCTGCTGGATGGAACAGTTCTTATTATCATCAATTTTTTTTCTCCAAAGATGGCTTGACTAGGCTAACTCATCTTTCACTAAGTAGATTCTGCTTTGTTGGGACTCTTGTGCCAGTGCTGCTTTTTAATCCTTTTATTGCTTTCATGACCCTTTTCTGTCCAACTTCCCAGCAATACTTAACATGTCACTACTGAAATTGGGCATAGCGTTCTTCCAAAAAGGTTACACCAAAGTAAAATACAGACAATAATATTACTTCCCTGACAGCATTCCCATTTCCAAACTTATGGTCCTTTTGGCCACAAGGCATGCTGAAAATTCCTGTTCAGTTGAGAATGCACATCAATGTGTTCCTACGCCGCACAGGGAAAACACTGTGGATGCTCTACTTGGTTAAATACTATAACATATCACATATAAGCAGGTAAATCAAGTGTTACCTTAATTCTGCTGAACAATTTTCCTATGCTGTCAAGAAAAAGGCCAGAGAGTATATTAAACAATGATCAGGGAATACAGTCTTCCTGAGCAACAGGAAAAAACTGCTTAGATCTACATTCAGACTGGCAGATCTTCAAAAGTTTTAACTAGAGTTGGAGAACAAGACCGAGATCATTGTGAAGCCACAGTTTCCCAGTTCTGATGCATTTATAACTGCTGTGAAGAAACACAGTAACATTTAAACCCTCTTTAAGCTGTTAATATATGTTCAGAATCAACTGTCCACTCATGTCAATTCACTGATATTAACTACTCGTTGCTGCTTCAACCAGTCTAGCAATTTTTATGCCTGTGATCCTGAAATGATATTCCAAGTGAACCAAAATTGCTCCACAACTGCTAACAGCCAGCCAGCTCACCTCTACACTGAACTAAACATGAATAAGAAAGATTAAACGGTCAGAGATTTCCTTTTCCATACTAATTCCCCAGAACACAGACTTTCCATGCAGCACCAGACACATCTGTGGTGCAGCATAAACAGTGTTTAGACACTGGCTATTTTTGATGTGGGTTTACTTTATACATACTTTCCTTCCATAATGATGCAAATCTTCTCACTGACTTTCAAGTAAACACAGGACAGAACACATCTTTCAAGATTTAAGAATATCAGACTCTGAAACCACTTCTTGTAGTGGATTTTCTTTATATCACATTGATGAGGATTTATAAACATTTGCAAAGAAAGAGCTACAGCATGGATCCTGCAGGATTTATTTAGAAAAACATACAGTGGATACAAATGAGTAATGCATATTTCAGGCATGCCAAACATGATATACTTAATAGCAATGTGTGTTCTTGATGTCCTTGAAGAGCAGAGCTGACCTCTTGAAAAACAAGAATCTTCCCTGTGGAGTTCCATCAGCTAAAACATTCCACCCAAAACATAAATAGCAATTCTTTCTGAATCCTAAGATACTAAGAAAACACAACTATCTTCTGAAGCTGTACCCATGTGCTCTATTCATCCTTTATCTCACATCACTCTGCCACCCTGAGAAGCAGAGCTGTGACTAAAGGCAAGTAATGAGCAGCTGGTACATCTGTAAACAAAAATAAAATGTTTTCCACATAAATATTCTTATAATAAAAAGTGTAAATATAGACATTACATTTGTCCTTACATTTTTGTCCTTAAGGTTCTTCATGTAGCAGCAAACGTTCAGCAAAGATTTATCTATACAGAAGAATAACAGCTTAACTAAAGCTGTGCTATTACTCCAGGTCAACAAAGCTAGTGCAAAAGTGAATATATGCAGGCTCACACTCTCAGTCAGCCTGGATTGAGACTGCAATATTCTATCATTGCACAAATAGGAGCAAAATGTGTATACAGCAAGCCTAACTGGCTTAAAGAATCCTGCTAACCAGCACAATATAGATTTGCTTTTCTGTATCATTGGCACACCATTTCTGCCTTAAGAAGTTAGTAGTAAATAACATGTGACAGTGTTCAGTGTGCACGGTGTTTGTCCCACTCTGTAATGCCTTTTGAATACTTCATAATACTGATAGTGGGGGGAAAAGGACAATAAAAGTAGCACAGTGTTTGTTGAGCCATGGTATACTGTTGACACTCAGAAAATCTGGGCTGGGAAGACAAGGAGGATTGCTTCCCTCACTATCTTATGTCCCCACAGCCAGCTATGCTGAGTATGCTGGGAATCTTTTCTCTTCCATTCCTCCAGGCCCAGCAGGACAAGGAAGGCCAGAAGACTGTACAGAACACAGCATCAGCACCAGGCCACAAATACTGTGGACATCCAGGATCACAACACTACTGCAGCATTTATGGTGCCCATTACTAGGATCCACAAGCAGATGCAGTGTACAAAAATAATTCACTGAAGTTAAGGTACAAAAATTATTTTTGAATGAGCAAATACTGTATTGTAAAAGCCTTTAAGACATTCTGAGAAATGGATTAATACCATATGTTCTCTTTAACCTCTGCCTTCATACACCTTTATACACTATATAGAAGCCCTTAACTAAGTACAACTGCTCATTTTTTTACTTATTCAATCCAAATCAACTGCTATAATGGCTTGTGTGATAGGAAAACAGCAACCAGGAATTTTACTAGTACTTTCTCCTTCAGACCAAGCTCGAGTTACTGCTATGAACTTTGAAATAATGACTGAGTCATGCCAAAATAAATCCCTTGCGAGCTCAGTTCTGGCTGGTTCATCTAATAGTGAGCTACCCCAGGGCAGGACATTGGCTTCTAATCTAATCTTGTTTGGAACTTCAGCTTTTCTCTTTCAGGTGCTTTCTATGAAAACAAGTTCTTCTTTGAAGACATTTGTACAAAGCATTGTAACAGTGTTTGACAAATTGCCGTGCAATGTCAAATGGCATTAAGCCCAATGGAACCAGGTACTGCAGGATTTCCACTGAGTCCTTATGCTAAAACCAATCCCTGTCCAGTAATTCAATCCAGGCAGTTGGCTTTGTTTGGGTTCGGTTTTGGGTTGTTTTTTTCATAAGATTTAGAATTCTGGTTTTGTACTGAGCACATCTAGAAAAAGCATTACGGGGTTTTTCTTTCCCCACTTGCAACTACTGTAAGAATCAGACTGAATCATACAGAAATTCAAGGTAAATGTGCACTTATCACCAACACGAGCAATTCTTCTTTGCTTATGCAACTTAACCTTATAGAATTACATATTTATGGTCTTTCCTATGTTGTGCCTGTAAAATGCTGAAAATTCCCCAGCCCTGTGAGGAAACTGAGTAACTCAGGTCTTTTCACTCTGGGGGAGTCTCAGGGGGACCTCATCACAGTTTTCCAGTATTTCAGTGGTGGCTAGAGACAACAAGGGGAAAGTTGCACCAGGAGAAGGTTCTTCTTGATGTAAAAAAGAAATTTTTCCATTGAGAACACTCAACCATTGGAACAACCTCTCCAGGGATGTGAAAGAATCCCCATTGCTGGAGGTTTTTGAGGCATGACTGAGCAGGGTGCTAGATAATCTCATCTAGGCTCCCTTTCCCACAAAAGGTCGGACCAGAAGATGTTTTGAGGTCCCTTCCAACCTGGGCTGTTCATGATTCTGTGAAAACAAAAAGTTGTTTTTCAAAGTTACTGCAGAAAGAGTGAATAAGGATTGAGCAAAGAACTGGAAAGGTCCTAAAAAGCTATCCAAGAATGGCAGAATCTAGAAAACTACTGTGTCACACCTATGTTATCAGCTACATTTAATTATACAGTATGATGTGTTCAGTGTGGCAAAGGCACATCATGCTGGGGTCTTTTACCTTACGCTGGAAGAAATGACAATTCTTTAGAAGAGTTTGCTAGGTGTCATCTTCTTCACCTCTAATGTGGCAAAAAATACAAGCAGGTACACGGAGGAAGCTGTCGGAAATGGCAACACTTCAAAGGCCCAAGTGAATCTTGACATCTAGGAAATATTGCCTATTGAAGAGGCAAAAAGTGTTATCAATTGCCAGCAAATACTTCCCCTATTTGAATCTTGGTGGGAAACAACCTCTCATAGCTGTATGTCCTCACATCTGATGGCTCTTAGCTCTTTACTTGTCATTGCATGCCACTCAAAACTTGCCAATACATCATTCTACCATTTCCCTTAGTTTGAAATATAGTTTATGACCTTGCCAAATATAATCTCCAGTTAGCAGAATACATTGGTTCATAACCACATAATCTCCTAGGACAACCTACTCTATTTTTTTTCTTCAGAAAAAAACAACCAGCTAAGAGCCTGTCATTAGCAAAACCACACAGATCTATTTTAGGTTACATAATGAATACCTCTGATGCTATCACACTGGAATTCATCCTTCACTCTCCTTGATGAGATGCCAAGCAATTTGGGAAGCTTCTTTCTTACACTAATTCATGCAAAGCATGAACAGAATAGAATGTCAAGGAAATTAACTTAAGAAAAACATGAAAACAGAAGTAATTAGAACAATAAAGCTACATGATTTCAAAGATAAAACTCACAACAGAAAAAAAATGCAAATAAATACTGAAGTCTGGTCCTCATTTCAGATTACTGCTGCTACTACCAGCAGATTCTTCTATAGTATTAAAAAAGGATTTAAAAGTTGAATGTTCAAATAGAAAACATATAAGGAAGAGACTACAACATACTGGAGGAAGAGTCACATCTCAAAAAATATTAAAAATACCAAGTATTCTATTTTACAGAGGAAAATATCTGCGAGAAAAAACTGAAAAACCAAAATTACTAGATTTTTTTTTACATCTACATAACCAGCACATACATATACATAAACATTTACATATACATAAAAACATTATACAAGAAGATAATATATCACAAAATTGAATGGTTCAAGGATTAACAACACAAATATACTTTAATTCTGTACTGAAATCAACCCTCATGAGTAACATATAAAGATCATTACAGAATCTTATTATGTTTCGGTACCCTTAGTGAAACAAAGTTTAATTAAGCACCCACTGACCAAAGGATGACATCTTTCTTGCAACAAAACCAGAGCTATTTGTTTCAGAAATGTCAGACTTGAGTATCTTCCTCCTTCTGTGGAGGATGCTTCAGGCTTGAGAAGGAGACAGCACTGCCAAGGGAATCTGACTGTGCTAGTGTCTGCTGTGTATGACCTGCAAAAAAGTATTCCAGTCTTTTACACCCTCAATTCACCACCACTAGAAATCTCACACACGTTACTTACAAATCCTGTCAAAAGCTTGACAGCTGAGTACAGAACTGCAGACGTCATACTGGGGACTGGACCCAGACCAGAAGAATAATGGCTCGAGTAAAACATGCAGCTTGTTAAGGAGGTATCACAATTGGCACTGTGGACATTGTTATTTGTTGCTCAAAAAACTCTCATGAAATGATTTTGAATTAAGGTTTCTATATGAGACATCAGCATACTGGTATCAGCAGCACAGACGTGGTGCTCCCCGTTCCCTGTCTTTTTCAGGGTCTCTAATAGGCCCCAGTGGATTGGAGGCAGAGGGCTGTAAGAATTCAGCAAGTGAAGCTGACTTAATGGATTCTGGTTTATTTCTGCAATCCTCAAGGCCCTCAAGATAGCAGGTGCAAACTTAGAATAATGAGCTGTGGATGAAATAATAATTGGGCAAGTTCTATCTTGCAATCGATCTGCAACGACTTTAGCAACAGCTGTGTGTGTGTCCAAAATATATCCTGTAGTACTGTACACAGAGTGAATGGCAGCTAGGCAG
>NW_008672057.1:241-4023 GCF_000695815.1 Acanthisitta chloris | reverse complement strand
AAGCTTTTCAAGTAGATCTTTCTGTAGCTGGAAGTAGCCCTGATTTTCCAGCTGGTTAAATAACTGTGTCACCAGTTGTCCATCTCCGTTAGCAATCAGGTGCAAGTATCGCTCCACATTGGAGGACTTCAAAATATCTACTGCTGGTGAGGAAGTGGAAATTACTTTTCTTCCCCTCAAATCATATATACCCGTTCTTATGAAGTCAGTCAAAACATTGTTTTCATTGGAAGCACAAATACATTTTCTAACAGGAATTCCCATCATTTTGGCATACAAAGCAGCTAATATGTTGCCGAAGTTTCCCGTAGGAATGCAAATATCTACAGGGCTTCCAAAAGGAATAATGTCTTGATGAACAAGATCAAGGTATGCTGAGGCATGATAAACTATCTGAGGAACCAGTCGTGCCCAGTTTATGGAGTTTGCTGCAGCTAAAGCTGTTCCATATTCTACTGTAAGAAATCCTGTATATTCAGAATTAGTAAAGATTTGCTTTATAGCTGTCTGGCAAAAATCAAAGTCAGATTTGACACCCACTGACCACGCATTTTCTTTCTGACAGCCAATCATCTGTGATTTTTGAATTGGGCTTACTCCATCCTCAGGAAAAAAATTCATCACAGCAATTCTCTGTTTGTCAGTGTCATGGAGACGACTAAAGCCATCTAGGACAGCACTCCCCGTGTCCCCAGAAGTAGCTACCAGAACCAAGTAATTGCAGCTTCTGGGAATGCAATAGGCAAATAAATGTGGCACCAACTGTAATGCAAAATCTTTAAATGAGGCTGTTGGTCCATGAAATAACTCAAGGAGAAACTGATTGCCTGCCAGATGCCTAACTGGGGCAATTTTAGAACAAGTAAAGTTTTCTCCATAAGCAGTTTCAATAATTTCTGCCAGCTTAGCAGCAGCAATATCACCAGGATGTATGCATCTTTCTAGTATGACTTGGGCTCTTTCTGTGTAAGTTGCTTCCATTAGGCTTAGCCATTCCCCAGCAGTGAACTTTGGAAGTCCTCTCTCAGGAACAAAGAGCCCTCCATCAGGGGCTAAGCCCTGAGTAACAACATCACTGAAATATTTCTGAGAGTCTTTTGCCACACTCCTTCCAGACCTACTAGACCTAGTTGAAATGAAAGTTTCCAGTTCTGAGTCTCGGTATCTCTTCACGGCATCAAGTACCTTTTCTGCTACAACCTCTGCTGCAATATCCCCTCCACAAAGAACACGGATGTCATACCACCTTTTGTAGAACTGCTTCCTAAACTGCAGTACGTCCTTGAGAGAAATACCAGGAGACAGGCCTACGATGTGATCCACTTCCATTCCTTTCAGCCTGCTCATAATGACTGTTGTGGGCACATCCAGATAGACAACTATTCCGTTTTTCTTCATGTGCTGCATGCCAGCAGCATGCATTGGGTTGGACCCAGTAAGGGAAATGACACTTCCAGATGCTGAAAACTTCAACAGAGCTTTCCCTTCCTCCTCCAGAAATTGCTCGTTACCAACGTCCTGCAGTTTTTCCGATACGCTCATATTCCAGGTTGTTTCCAGGACATCATCATCTATGTCTATGACAGGGCAATCTAGTTTCTGGCCTACTATTCTCCCAACTGTTGTTTTCCCAGCACCTGGAGGTCCCATCAGGATAATATTTTTGCTTCCAAGAAGAGAATGGCTTGAGTACCATGACTTCCATATCTGTGCAAATGCAACAGGTCTTGAAAGCATCAGTTTTAAACACATGCTAGAAAGACTCTTTTGGGTTGTTAGTCTTAAAGGCCGATACTGAAGAATGTGAAACATCTTCTGCTGTGTTTATTGTGGTTTTTTTCCAAGACAACTTGACAATGCACTTAACTGCTTCAGAAAGAAAACAAACAAAGAAAACAGTAACAGTAAATTCAGCAAACATCTAGAAAAAAACAAACCAACCTAAAACTGAGAAGAAGAATTCAAACACAAATCCAGCTATGACTTCCTGAGTGCCAGGGAGGTATTTTTCAGAGTAAGACTCATTCCCCTCTCCTGCAGAGTTCCAGCTCGCTTCCACTGACAAATCCAATTGCAAAGTCCATGTCGTTGAGGTAAACAAAGACATCCAAGCCCAACGCTATAATACAGTTTGCAAATAATATTGTTTACAGGAATTCAAAACCAATTAGTGTCTACTCCAGCAGACTTTAAGTACACATTTACAAATAACAATTAACTAGTTTACCTTCTTGTAGTCAAAATGTTAACAAATTATGCACTTGTCCCACCTCCCAGGATATCTTTGAGTTTTTATACTTTCTTTCTAAAAAAAAACCCAAATGCAAGACCCACTAAAATATACAGATAACTCACAGTTTGGTGCAACAGCAAGGCTGGGGGAGTTGCATTCAAATCTCTTGTGCAGAGATGGCAAACCAAGCAAGGATTTGTGAAGAACTCCTCTACTGGAACTGTATTGACTGTAGTTTGTGGAGGGCAAAAGAGAGAGAGAGAACACATCATGAGGACACTCTACCCTCCAAAAAAAGTCACTAATAAAGTTGGATTTCTGAGAATGATGAAGAAAGAAACTCCCAACATTGTGTTTTGCTAGAGAAATCAACCCCAGTCTCAGCACTAATTGCAGCAAATGATTTGTGTGAGATGTTTAGGGCAAAGGGGGAAAGACTCCCAAAATCTCCATAAAACTGGGGGTGCAGTGAGGTAGGGGAGAAGAACTTTTGCTCACTTTTACATGGGAAGATGAGCTTGCAAACAGTAAGTCTCTGTGTTTGCACCCAGTGCTGTGACCTGATGAACATGTTGGAATTACAAGGCACAGATCAAAGATGGGCATATCGTACTGCACAGGGGATTTTTTCCTCAATCCTTGTAATGTATAAGGGAATCCTCCTGTGCAGATGCAATATATGTTTTTTGTAATAGTTATTAAATTGGAAAAACAATCTGCAAAGAGCAATTGTAATATCCAGCATCATTATAAAGCTACACTGCAATAGTAATGTACTCTAGTGCATTAAGTATATGAGCCAGAAAGAGATCTATGTATTAAACCTGAAGATGTAAAAAAAGTTATATTCAGGATTAAAAAAAAAAGAAATGTAGAAACAATATTTTAGTGATTTTATTTCTGGAACACAAGGATCACTTCAAGTGTTATGTGTGAGCTAGGGGAGTACAAACCACACCAAGCACAGTGTCCTCCTACCATGTGTAGCTTCACTACAGACCCAGTTGGTGCTGCAGTCACCAGGTGTGCACTACACAGCTGTAACATCTGGGCTGCTTTATGAATTTAGGCCACAGGTATTGTTTGATATCACCTTAGTCAATCTGGTGCAAATTCTTACAGGGAATCCCTTTATTCAGCCACGTCATTTCAACCTGTTCCAGTGCAACCCAATTCTGCACCCACCCACACAAACCACACATACACAGACACTTGTAGCCACTGAAGGCAACCTGTTTCTTCCAAATATTGTTTTGTTCCATTGACAAAACTTTACTGTAAAAACAGCTCGAATAGGCCATCCAACTTCAGAAACAAACCCCATGCCAAACAGGTGGATGTTCTTGCTGCAGCAGAGGTTACAGACACACCTGCAGGGACATTTTAAGCTCTGACAATACACCTGAACCCTTCATTTGGACACTGACAGCACCTGCACATCAGCAGCAATGATCCCAAATTTTAGCAATTTTGGCTGGTGGCAGGAGCTCTAGTGAAAACTGGGCCTTGGTACAGGTATAAACATGGAGTTTGAAGCGTTATAAGCCAA
>NW_008672057.1:0-220 GCF_000695815.1 Acanthisitta chloris | reverse complement strand
CAAAACCCCACCAGCCAAAACAGGGCAGCAGCAGCAGCAGCAGAGCAAGTCAAGGCTGACAGCTGTCACTCTCCGAAACTACTAACCCACACCAGCTTCCATCTGACTTGCCACTGCTCTTTTACACAGAAACGATAGAACCCAAAGCAACCCATTCAAATCAGCCTTCGGGATTGCCCCACACACCAACCCCTGCAACAGCTCCCACCCACCCCTTCGA
>NW_008672056.1:21280-24174 GCF_000695815.1 Acanthisitta chloris | reverse complement strand
CTGGTTGATTCCATGATTCTATGAAATCTACTTATATACTAAATTTGGAAAAGAAACAAATGAATTCTGAGTTGCAGTAATCAAGGCTTAAGTGTTTGTTTATTATTTCTTGAAATTTGACAATATTTTGGCTAACAGGAGGAAGAAGAAGGAGCTGGTGACAAATGCAAAATGCTATTTTTTGGTTCTGCTATTAATTTGTTGTACAATCTTGGTAGGTCTTTTCATGTGCATCACCAGACCCTAGTGAAAGCATACGAACACAAAAACAGCTGAGTGAAAAGACAAAGCTTTGATTTTAATCTTATAATTTTTAGGTCTAATTTGATTATTACATGAACATAGTACCCTTCTCCATCATCACCTCCTCAGCAGTGATTTCTCCAGAAATGTAAAGATCCCACTTGCCAGTTAGACTCCATGTTGTGAAAGCAAGACAGAAATCTAAGTCTATTCATAAACCTTCTGCTTTCACAGAAATCTTAAAGCCAGTTAGGCCATTTCCTGATCTTGAACACTGCTAAAGGCTCCCAGCTACAGTCAGTCACACTGACTACATGGCTTAGAAGTTCTCATATCTCTTCTTCCTGATCAAAGTGCCTGTTCTAATGTTTGTTCTAAAAGATGAATCAATCACCTTGGAACAGATATGCATACTCATGCTCTACAGCAATTAAAGGGTAGAGAAGGGTTTGGATTAGCTGCAAAGGAAAGGGTAACAAAATAATTATAGTTTCTATGGACTCACTAGTAGACTTATTTTAATTTATTATTTAATTTAACCTTGGGCAGCTTAGTCATCAACTTGAATCATTGTAAAGAGGTAGAAACATACCTTCCTATTTTATGCAAAAGAACACCCGACTTGTAACAGGTAGTGGAGAAATAGTTTTATTTCTTACTCCTGCAAATTTAAACAGAAGGTTGCTAGGTAGAATAAACAGATGCTATGACAACTTAGAAAGTCTTCACAGGTGAGTCACACTGGTTTATCCAATTTGAAGCTTTCAACTTAATCCTTCTGCCCAGTGATTCTTAATATGATGTGACTTCAAGCTGTGAAACATTTTCTTGTGCTTCACTTTTCCAACTACTTTACAGTGTAAAAACAAAATGCCCTTCTAGTTTCCTCAAAAAAAAAAAAAATTCCCAAAACCAACCAGCTTTGTGCAGGAATTGGTTTGGCAATCTTTCATGTTACAGAGCAAACATCCTGAATTTACAAACTATAACTAAACTCAGTAATTTACTGTGGTTTTAATCTAGTCTTGACTGCACTAAACATTAATATGAAGGCAAAAATAAGAGTTTTGTGCTTGATTTTGTTTCTTACACTGATTTGTTTGGGGGAAATGGTGGTTTGTTGAATAACTGAATTGTCCATCATCTGAAAGAATACTCATTTTTCTCACATGTGCCAAATATGGGAGGACAGAAAATAAATACCTTATTGTAATGCTTTTGTTGTTGTTGCTCATACTTCTGTGTACGTTGTTATATGTTACTGAATACACTTTCAAACCTTACACTACAAGATTTCCCCTTATACCTCTCATTACTCTAAAGTGTGATGCTTTTATCAGGTCTTAGCTGCTTAAGGTTGTCCAGCTTCATTCTGCTTAGCCTGACTACCTTTCACATGAAGATGCTACAAATAAAGAACTGGTGTTGCAGTATTACTTAGCTATTTAAATACAGACCCTGCATTTGAATTTTCTCTCTTAAATCTGTGATTTTACAATATCTTTTTAACCAAGACATTTAGCCAGGTAATTTGCATTCCTCATAATTTCTTGGCTATAGAATATCTTCGAATTTTCCTTTGCAAACAGGATTTTCCAACTTCTTCTGACTACTTACTTGCTGATCCATAATAAGAAGGGGTGGCCCTTATCTAAACAGGGACTTCTTACCTGAATTGAGCAATTCTAACTTTAGATTAAAAAGTGACAGCAATCCTAGTTCTTCTGCACTGACACTCTCTGCAGTCAACAGGCAAGGGTGGAAAATAGCATCCACATTCTGCTTTTACTGACATGAATATATCTTCAAGTCATTAATATATGATGCTCACATAACATCACTAGCATATGCTGTGCCAGCAGCAAATAGGTTGTGGCAGAGCCTCTTCTATTTTTTTTTCCATCCTGACATTACAGATGACAATTTTTAAATGCTGAACACTGGGGCTATTCCAGATAAATCATATATAAAGTCACAGAAAGTAGCTATGGCACAGAAAACTCTTCATGTCTGCAACAGTGAGTCATTCTACTCCTGGACAGATTAACTTCTGATAACAGTGTTATCTCTACTTCACATATGTAATTTGTCTGCAGATGCACTGTAAAAGTTTTGCTGCAGCCCAGAAGTCTGAGTTGCCAAGCACTGGGAAAAGCAACCTGTTCTCATAGAAGCAGATGAGAAGCTGCAGCCCAGAAGTCTGAGTTGCCAAGGATTGGGAAAAGCAACCTGTTCTCATAGAAACAGATGAGAAACTTCATTCTGTTTTATACTGAATTTTGGTATTTGATATATAACAATGAGCATCTACATGATGACTATCAGCTTTCCTTAAACATAAGGGATTCTCCATGGGATTTCTCCCACAAGTTTTTTGGGTTTTTGTATTCAATGGACTAAAGATGTAGTGTTGTACTTCAGTTGTCAGGTCCATATCCAAATGGAGAGAACAGTAGGTTGACCTGACTGTTTCTCTTTCTTGCAGAATCATAGAATCATAGAATTTTAGGGGTTAGGATGGAACTTACAGATCATCCAGTGCCAACCCCCTGTCCTGGGCAAGGAAACCTCCCACCAGAGCAGGTTGCTCAAGGCTTTAGCCAACCTGGCTGTGAACACTGCCAGGGGTGGGGCAGGCGCCGCCACCCTTG
>NW_008672056.1:13409-21225 GCF_000695815.1 Acanthisitta chloris | reverse complement strand
CTTCCCCTCCTTCAGTTTGAACCCATTACCCCTTGTCCTGTCACTGCAGTTCCTAACACAGAGTCCCTCTCTGGCTCCTTGTATACCCTTCAGATACTGCTAGACTGCTATGAGGTCTTCACACAGACTTCTCCATACTGAACAGCCCCAATATGCAATATTGGAAATATGCAAACCAAATGTTTTTCCTTTAAAAACATACCAGACAAAATAGAAAAAAAAACCCAACTCAACTAAAAAAAATCTAAACAAATAAACAACAAAAAACCCACACATCAGAAAACTGGAGCATCTCTCCAGATTCACCAGTATTGTTGTTATGCCTTCTGTAGCTACACATGCATCTCTCCAGATTCACCAGTATTGTTATGCCTTCTGCAGCTATACACAAGAGCTTGAAAATATGTGAAAAGTTATCGCTCTGTGATTTTCTACTTCAGCTCAAATAATGATAATATTTTTTTATTATTATTATTATTACTTCTATTCAAGCCAGGTAATCCTTATGCTGGGTCAGTTTGGCTTCTCTGCCTCTGACCATACTTGTGCCCAGAGCACAACATCTGGGAGTTGCTATGCTTATCTGAGGGAAGGGGAAACCTCTAACTCTAGCCCAGCACAGGATTAATGAAACACAGAGAATCCTGAGAACTGCAAAGGAAGGAGAGAAGTTAATACAAATCTCTTGTTTTACCCAGGAAATAAATAAATTAACAAATCCAATGATGGTCTAAGTTGATGAGCTGCAATGCTCCCATTTCTTGTGAAGCATGTCCAGCCCATTCCTCAGATGCCTCTCAATAACCTGGAGGATTTTTCCATTAGCTTGGCAAATCTATCTCCCCTTTCTAGCCAGTTGGCACTCTGTTTTATCTCTGTCTATAACACATTTGAGCTGGAGTTATTCCACCCACCTGCATAGAAAAATGAAAGGGTAAAAGAGAAGGTTCCATTCAATATTTCAAGGGACACCATGTCCAGCTTTCTGAATAAAGAAACAGATGCCTGAGACATAGGAAAGTGAGAGTATTAAGTGGTTAGTGCCTTCACAGTAATCTGCTCTACCTGCATGTTTGCTCAGCCTCTTCCAGTAGCTGAAAGCAATGAGGAGATGATGGATTTTTTTTTGTAGTTTTGAAATAAATACCTCTATTTTCAATTCCCAAACAACTTAATGTCTTTGCATTTTTTGAAACCATTGTCCAAACCCCCAGCCATTTGTCTGTGTCCCTAATTGCTTGATTTCCTTTCTGGTGCTGTCTTGTTATAACTACAGACATTAAATTTTGCAATTACTTCTATTTCTTCTCATGGCAATAATAAATATTGGTCATGTGTTCTGAATCCAATTATAATTGACTCTTCTCAAATTATGCAGCTTCACTTGTCTTACAGAAGTGTGGAAAAAAAATGTTTTCCTACAGCTCATGCAACACTTTAGGCCAAAGGTTTTCTTTCATACCTACCTGTGAAATCTTATTAATGACTAAAACTAGGACTGCCATAATTTCTAATTCCCTGTTTCTCTCCATCAAGGGAGTTTTAGGAACTTTTATTTCTAAAGAAATTTTCCCAGAGGTGATGTGGAAAGTTAAAGCATCAGTCAGCATCTGAACATTCAGACTGTTGAACCACATTAATTTTGAGGAAGGCTGATATATTGATCAGGATTCATTGACTTGGAGGAGAAAATAAATTATACAGACTCTCTGTAAGCCAAAAGTTAGAATTAATACTGAAAACCTACTCAAAACAAACAGCTTTCACCAACATATTTGTCCTCACCCAAAACACCATGAAATCATAGAATCATAAAATTTTAGGGGTTGGAATGGACCTTAGGGATTATCCAGCCCCAACCCCCTGCCCTGGGGGATCCTCACTAGATCAGGTTGCTCAAGGCTCATCCAACCTGGCCTTGAACACTGCCAAGGTTGGGGCAGCCACAGCCTCCGCGGGCAACCTGGGACAGGTCTCACCACCCTCACATGGAAAAAACCTTTTCCTAATATCTTGTCCAAATTTCCCTCCTTCAATTTGAACCTGTCACAAATAAAACTGTGTTGAAAAAAGAAGGCACAAGAAGAGAATCTCATCTATGACATTTTTAGGAAACAGAATTAAGGCTACTTAGGAAATCATAACAGTTTCTTAGTTCCAGGTATTATGAAGTAACTGGAGGTTCTTGGGACTGTTCTGTGTCTGACAGGTAGAATAAAGAAATGGGCTGGAGATTACAGTGGAGTAAGAAAGTAATTTGTTCCCTCCTCATTTATGTAAGATGCCTGTTGGAGAAATGCCAAGTAATGCCTTGTAATCTCTGAATCAAATAAAAAGCTATGCCATCACAGAGAAACCTTCAGTGGGAAGACAATTTACATATTTCAACAAAGGAAATGCTGCACATAAACGTTAGCATAAAAAGAAGATTTTCTTTTTAAAAATTTTAAACACACTAGCACAAAAAAAAATTTTCTTTTTTTTAATGCTATTAAAATTTAAGCATTCAAAAGTCAAATTTTAAACCAACCTTTCATTCACTGATTTGTATTACAGTAGCTTAATCATTCTCTTTATAATTTAGACCTTCCTTAGCAGTTTTTTTATTATGATTTTACCCAAAAGAGCAAATTATATGTGATAAGACTATTCATGTAATCACATTCAGCCTCAAGTCTTGAAAATCTGTTTCACAGTCACTGAATTTCAGAGAAGATAGATTTAAGTTCTCCCCAGACAGAGAACTTCTGGTCTCTGGGATATCCACAGTCAACTGCCTTTAACATCTATGAGAAATGTGTTATTGAATGGCATCTTACAAAATTTCATGGCATTGGATTACTAACATGACCAAAAAAACATCTATGAGAAATGTGTTATTGAATGACATCTTACAAATTTTCATGGCATTGGATTACTAATATGACCAAAAAGAAAAATGCCAAGATTCTCCTTTCTTTCTCCTTCCTACCAGCCTTGCTTCATACCCAGGAACAAAACAATTGCTAATTATTCAAGGCATAATAGGTTGGGTTTAATATATGTAATACTGTACTCCAATTAATAAAATAAACTACTTTAAGACATCCCAATAGTCCTAACAAAATTTATTGGAAGAAATCAAATACAGTGGGAAAAGGAAAGAGTCTGCTATATGACCTGTCCAAATTTCTCAGGTAATTTATACTCTGTGTTGATTCTTTTTGTGTATCTACACAAATCCTTTATAGAGAGGAAAAGAATATTAGTTATGCTTAGAGGAAATCAAGTAATACTAGGGGAGTGCATGGAAAGGGTTTCTTAAAGGAAGAGAAATGTGTATTGGTTGAGTCAGGAGAGTGTTTTCTTGTTACCTTTCTGGAATTCTGCTTCTAAGTTTCATCACTTTCCTCACTTCTGCCAATGGGACTGTAAATAAAAAATGCACTGGGGAGAACGGAATACTTGTTGGGTTCTAGTTTAATCTTTTGATACTCTGAATATATATGTATACTGCAATTCATTGCATATTATTTCTTTTTTTCTCTCCCTTCTTTTACATATATATTTGACTCTGATTTTCTTGAATTTAGAACTCGTATCCTGGAAAGAACTATAAGATCTTTACATGTTTCAAGGTTACTGAAACTGTTCTCTATTCATCTTAATATGTTCCCTTTCTACTGTGTTTCCCCTGAAAACCTGCCTCAAAGTTTGTGCAAAACAGCATTTTCCTGGCAATACAAGTATAACTTGCTTGTCCTACTCAGTAACTTCACTTCCAGTCACATGTTTAGAATGAAGCAGAAATCTCTCACTACATTTCATAGGTGAGTAAAAGAACTTGTGCATATGAGACTTGCTCTAAAACTATCAGTTCTGTCCAGACATTGAGATCTTTCTTGGTCCTGATTAACTTAGGTGGACATTGGTTTCTGAGATGCTCCTGCACCTGAAAATTGGTTTGTCAGTATATTTACAGGTTTTGATTAGCTGGTGGTTAAGCTTAATGGTCACATTATAAATGCAGAGTTCTCGTTTGAGTCACTCCTATGGTGCTTATCTTTGATTTGAAACATTGAAATCCCTTTTGATAAGGACATAAACATGAAAATTGTCAGGTAGTTCCACATAGTCTCCATTTGAAAACAGACTGAACAACTAGCCCTCCCCCAAATTGCATCATTATGTATTAAAATTCCCTCTGAGATCTGCTGATCTAATTAATTCAGGTAAAACTAACTCACTTCCAGATAACATAACAGCAGCATCAGATCTGGGAATCTGAGTTGAAGTTGTTTAAGCTATCATTGTATTTGAAGATTGAAGATAATAGCTCTGTTTTACCACTGCTGTACAATAAAACATTTTAACACTGCTCTTGAACTGATCTCAATTACTAGAAAAGTTGCAGTATGAAGGCATCAGGAGATCTTGTGAGAAAATAACTGCTTAACAGTCTTTATGATCATAAGTCACGGGGCAGAAAGATAATTTTCATCCTCTTTTGCTTAGCCCTAATGACACTGCAGTTAGTTACAGAACAATAACATTACCCTGGGCTCTTCTGGCAAGCCTGGTGATACCATAATGGGCAGCAGCAAACAAAGAGCTACAAATAAGCAAATAAAGAGCTGTGTGATACAGCCTCTATTAAAAAGAGTAAAGGAAGGGGTGGAAAGGAACAGGCATTAGAGGGATTGTAACTGTTGTTTACCAAATGGAAAACATTGTTTTCTTCTGAATCCATTCGTGGGAAATAAAGCACTAAGAAAAATAAGCTGAACTTGGCATTGCTCAGCAAAGGACTTACTTATAAAGTAGATATGGTTCTTCCTATACAAATTCAGCAAAACCAGATATTTTTTCCTACAGATTTTGCTTTCTTGGACTGTGTAAGAGAGTGTGCTGATATCCATACAGAAATCTGAAAGGTTAGGCACTACCATATTATACATATTAGATAGTATGTGTTTTACTTCTTGGCATGCAACAAAAGAATTATACATTATGGATTGGAATAAAGGTATCTCAGAAACAGTACAAGGGTAACTGACAAGAGAAAAAGCATCAGTGCCACTACCTCAATTTTCAGTTTACTTTATTCAGTACACCTTTCCTCTGGAATATCAAATGCATTGAGTATTTTGGTTAATTCAGCCCTTGGATTTCTCTTATGCCAATAACAAGCTGGAAACATATTGCAAGAGTTAAATCAGTTCCCATCTCACATATGTTCTCCATTGTCTCAGCATTTTTTTTGCATGCCACCAAACTGAGGTTGATTGACTCTTATTTCTGGCATGTTAGATGGATAGCATGAGTGATTGAATAGCATGACCTGAAAATGAAAGCTTGAAGAGAGAGCTTTGTTCATTTAGCTATTACCTCAGGACAGGATTTATTCACCTTGTCTCTCTTGTATATATTAATCTCATTAGAGTCACAGTCAGGATCTCCTGCTATGGGAAGACACCATGAGCTGTCCTTAGAACATAGGATCTTAAACTGCATTTAGAAAAACTTCTGACAACTACAGCCATGCCATACACCTCCTTGCTGTCCACAAGCACTGAGAGCATTCACAGGCAGGAACTGGAGCCAAGACCCAATGGCACTGCCAGTGGTGGCTGTGCAGAGTCACTGATGCCCATGGGGCCCTGACACTCACCACTCATAAGGCTTCAGCTTTTGGATTTCAGGAGCCTTTGGAAATATGCCTTATATTGCAGCCATATCACATAATGGTTTGGGAGGATATATGACAACTGTTGCCCTTACAGCAGGATTTAGTACCTGTTTGTCAGCCTTGCAAGGCTAGTTCCCATCCTGATCTAATCCTAAGAAGTTGCTCATTATGCTAAAAATAAGACTCTTCATATTAACATGTGTTCTGCAGAATCCTTAGCCTGATTGACTCAAAGATAAGAACTTCCTTCTGAATTACTAAATATTAGCTAAACTGTCTCATCTCCTCTTCTTTTTTTAATATTTTAACAGACATTTCTGATCTGTTGAAGCACATACCAGAATGAGTCTCTAAATTTGTCATGTTTTACCAAACTCTCAAATAAGAATTTCTAAGTCTAATTTCTCCTTTTGATAACTTTTGTTATTTTAGCAATTCAGAACTCATAATGGAGTATTTCTGAAATGAAACATCTTTGTGGCAGGTAAAATGGAGTATTTCTGAAATGAAACATCTTCGTGGCAGGTAATTTTTCTTTTGTTTTCAGTTTGTGACTATGGAAAGCACAAGACAATTTACATTTGGGTCTTTTTGACTGCTGCTCTTGTATTTGTCAAAACTTATTGTTATTTGTTTATGGTAGGTTTTGATGGGTTTGTTTTGGTTTTGTTTTGGGGGGTTTGGGATTTTTTTTGGTTTGGAGGTTTTTGGTTGATTGCTTGGGTGATTTCATCAGGGAGGTACTAAACAAATTTATGAGTGTTCCATGCTGCATTTTGTTTGTTAATGTGCTTTCATCAGGGAGGTACTAAACAAATTTTTGACTGTTCCATGCTGCATTTTGTTTGTTAACATGGTGACACTGGGGAACTTCTGCATGACTCTATCCACTGTGAATCCTCAGTCACATAAATTACATTTCTTGACAGGAAATCAAAACAATCTCTAATTTGTTGTGGTTTTTTTTTCTTTTAATCTGCTGCTAACTAAATGCACAAGGTTTAGTCAGTTCTAAAGCATTTTCCATACCCAACAAATCTGCTAACTAAATGCACAAGGTTTAGTCTGTTCTAAAGCATTTTCCATATCCAACAAAAAGTGTTTCTCTGCTGACATTTGCCACCCATGAACTGCTTGCCCAAAACAAATTTTCTAGCTGCCCTTGTATAGTCTTACTATACAGTTGAAATTTCTTTTGTTCTGTTCATATGTCCTAGAAATTCAGAGGATTTCTAATACCAAAACCTAACCTGAAGAGAACATCCAAGGATTTATTTCTCTGATAAAGGAGACTGAACAATAAAAGATGACTTTTATCCTGAATATACTTAACGGCAACTCTGAGTTTTGCAAAGCTAAGCAAAAAAAAATTATATTCTACTTACATTGAGAAAAAAAAAATTATTTCATGGCTGTAATGAACTTGCTAAAAATTTTATGATGACTTCAGTAGGGCCAGGATTTAATTTTTGATAATAGATGTCAGTGTTTTAATCTTCACTCTTCCCTGTTCTATCTTTTGTATTTGGCATGTCCTGTTTGCAAAATGCTTCAAAGTCTCACAAAAGTTTAACCAAAGAATACAGACATGGTAGAAATTCTGGTGTTAGAAACAAGGCCATTAACATGTCTACAAAATTCAGGTTCTGCTCTGAATCTGCTCAAACTTTTAAGTGCTTCAAACTCTTCTCTGCTACAATAACCCTATTATCCTTTTATACGGAGTAAGGATGCAAAGTGAGGAATAGGAAAAAGAAAAAGTCTTTCCATTTTCCAATACAATCAAGAGCACCTGTGCTGGAATTCATTAACTCCATTGAGCAGGCAGCTGCATATTTTCAATACCCTGATGAGAGAGGGGGAAAAAAGAGGAGCAGTTGACTGTACAGATTGGAAAACACAACAAAACATAAAGTGCCTCATTTTCTTACTCAGGCATTTGATTATCCTGTTTCCCTTTTAGAACTGCTGATTTCCTTGCATTTCTGTGGATAGAATCATAGAATCATAGAATTTAAGGGTTGGAATGGACCTCACAGACCATCTAGTCCCAACCCTGTGCCATGAGCAGGGTCATCTCCTCACTAGATCAGGTTGCTCAAGGCTCATCCAACCTGGCCTTGAACACTGCCAGGGTTGGGGCAGCCA
>NW_008672056.1:11117-13147 GCF_000695815.1 Acanthisitta chloris | reverse complement strand
CTTCTCTTCTCCAGGCTGAACAGCCCCAACTCCCTCAGCCTGTCCTCACAGGGGAGATGCTCCAGTCCTCTTACCAACTTTGTGGCCTCCTCTGGACTTGCTCCAACAGTTCCATGTCCTTCTTATGTTGAGGACACCAGAACTGTGTGCAGTATTCCAGTTTGCATAATATGTTTGTATAGTTCATCTTACAGGTATCTTCACTATAAATACAAAAGAATACTGGAATGATGTATTCCCAGAAAGTACAGCTTACACTACTGGTTTTACAAAGTTAAATATTTGAATTATTGCTGAGCACCTTTGTTCTGTCAGTTGATCGTTTAGGAGAGATCATTCTAATTAGTAATCATCCTGGCTAGATTAGGCAATTGATATTTTGTAATAAATGTATTTTTATTTGATTTCATTTTATTTTGTTTATCCTGTTTCTATTCCTGTTTTTCCTATCCCAAATTTCTCTGTGCTTTATTCTAGTTCGGTATGTTTATTTATACATATGGAGAAAATTTCTCAAAGGAAATGTGTACAGTTCTGGCTCTGAATAATGTATTGACACTCAAGAAAGGGATTTTGAATTCATGGAGAGTTTTCTGAAAATGTCAATCAATCTGCATTTGTAGTCAAAATTGTATGTTGAGACTTACTAGGAAAGAAGTTGACAGAGAAAAAAGAAGTCACTCTAAAAATCCCTCATATACTGCTAATTTTAACCCCTATGCAAGTTTAGTACCACCTAAAGTTCATTTTAAAAAGATAAATTTGAACTAGGAAAAATACAGAAAAATCCTCAACATGGATAACCTAAGGAAGAAAACAATACTGATTTGGGGCAAACCACATATATTAAGGTTCTTCTCTTTGGAAAAGACATGAAGAGAGACATGAATGCTATGGAGAAGGTGAATAGACAACTCTCCAGTTTCCCTAAAGACTAAAACTGGCAGATACCTTGTTAAATTACCAAGTATTTAACCTAAAATAAGGGGGGTTTTGTCCTCCATCACTCAGCTACACAGTAGAACTGTGTTCTATAATATGCTATATTGTGTAAAAAAACACCTGAGTTTAAAAACCCCCTTAACTAGCCAAATTCATGATCCATAGATCCATCAACTCTTTTTTTGTTGTTTTCCAGGTTACATTCTTCCACAGTCTTACCCTCAGAAGTGTTCAACCTAGTTTTTGCCCAAAGGAGATTATAGTGTCTACTGAAATGTTCACTCTGTGTCACAAATCTGTCAAGGACTGTATTCACTGCTTTGAAAAATCAATTTTATGCATAAATTTTCAAAAGTTTCTCTTGCAGAAAACAAATGCACAGTAACAATCTCTTCAGGCTAACTTTTAATCTTACTTTTAACAGGTCCTGAGGTCCTTAAGAAAGACTCATCTGCTGTTCCTTCACTCCAAAATGAATTCTAATTGTCTTGTCAGTGGATATCAACCTGGGACCATTGAAGTTATATGTACTTTTCATTCATTTTCTACCAAATTATGTATACAAACACCTGCCTTACATTAAAAAGACTAAGGTGATTCAAAAGTTGCCAGAATGAGTGCTCATTGCATTTCCTGGTCCCACACATTATAATGAAGCCTTGATTACATGGCTGTATATTGGTTTTTCCCCAGAACACTGTTGCAAGGACTGTTAAATGATAGGAAGGTCTTTAGGCTTGAAAAACATAAACTAATTAAAAAATCCAATGCATTGACAACAGATGCAATCATGTGATGTTTTCAGGATAAGTCACTAACATTGCAGTCTTCAAATTCTTGCTCTTCCTGGCCAAACACTTGGGACTTGAACTAAATGCTGCACTGGTGCCCATTCTTATTGTCCATACTGTCTCCTCAGGGAAGTTTAATATGGAGTTATAATTGCAGGGAAGTCATAGAATCATAGAATCAACTGGGTTGCAAAAGACCTCCAAGGTCATCAAGTCCAATAATACCATGGTCACTAGCCCATGGCACTAAGTGCCACATCCAGTCTCAGCTTCAAAACCTCCAGGGATGGTGAATCC
>NW_008672056.1:0-11069 GCF_000695815.1 Acanthisitta chloris | reverse complement strand
TCCATAAATAATCTCTTCCTGATATCCAACCTAACCCTCCCCTGGCAGAGCTTGAGTCTGTGCCCTCTTGTCCTGCTGCTGGTTGCCTGGGAGAAGAGACCAACCCCCACCTGACTCCAACCTCCTGTCAGGGAGTTGCAGAGGGTGAGAAGGTCTCCCCTATCACCTATGAAGGGATGGATATGCACAGTGAGAATGGATTTTTGTCAGATTTCAGCTCCTAAATACTAAGAAGCTGTTGTGGAAGGCTGGTTTTCAAAATAAAACACATTTAAGTAAACTGTCAGGAAATATCTAAAGACACAGCCCTGACAGTTCATCTGCCAGTTGACATGTCAATGTGGTCAGAGTTGTATTTTGAAATTTAAGAGTGGAAAAACTGCTGCTTTTCCACCACAAATATATATTTGTCAGAGAAAATTTCAGCCCTGGCATCTAAAACTTGGCAGTGCTTCAGGAATAAAAATTTTGGATGACTGTACTAATATTATATAATAATATATGCAAATGTATACAGCCAGTAATGACTAAACACAGGAAGGTAAACAGTTTACTCCCTGGCTTGACAGATTTCAACATACAGTGGTTATACAACAGCATAATATTTTGAAATATATTTACTGTCTTTCTACAGAAACTAGTAGGGAAACCAGGCAATAAAAATAATGAAGAGAGATATTGGCTTGGTTTATGCAATAGTGTTAATTATTACTGAGTACTGATGCTTATAAAAATATTTCATTTCATATGGACACAAAGATTCTTATGGTGGTTATGGTATTTTGATTATTTATTTGAACAGTGGAAGAATTAAATTTTTTGAATGTTAAATGCAGCGACTAATTCCAGGTCCTTTCTGTTGTTTTTGAAGAAGCTCTTAAGTAACACTGTTCCTTTAAATCACCTTTATGAAAAGGAATATAATTGAACAGAATGGGCTGAAATATTTACCTGTGATAGTTTGCAATGCTCTACAGGCACAATTTTTCCTGCTCTGCCATATGAATAAGTAAAATAAGATGAAATGTTTGTGTTTTCATGCCAATCTACAAGAAATCCCGAGGAATTTCTCTTCCTTGAGAAAGCAATATATACCATATATAGTAAGAAATTCTTCAGTTTCTTGGAAAATGCCCTGAAGTGGAAGAATGAATGGTGTATAAACATGAATGATTTATTCCCCCACCCCCATAGATATTGTAAGGTCATTTTATTGCAAATACTAGCAAGGTTCTCCCTGCTGATACAAGTACTCATGCGAGCACTGTGCAAGTTGTTTACAGCATCCTAACTAAAAGTAAACTGATGAAGGATCAAATAGTTCTGTAGCTGCCAATACCTGGAAGATAAGCAAGA
The DNA here is from genome assembly GCF_000695815.1 of Acanthisitta chloris. Classification (NCBI taxonomy): domain Eukaryota; kingdom Metazoa; phylum Chordata; class Aves; order Passeriformes; family Acanthisittidae; genus Acanthisitta; species Acanthisitta chloris. The sequence goes on along the minus strand of NW_008672056.1, from coordinate 9,713 downwards.
ATAACAACAGCTCTGACTCTTTTTTAATGTGTTATTATTTTTGATGGATTTAATTGCTTTCATTTTTCTGACCAGTATTGAATTTGTTTTGCAGAAGTGAATGCTCTCCAACTAGCTTTAGACATTGCTGACTGAGAACAGTGGGCAGTGCTCTAGCTCTGTACTGGCTCATGGATGGTGGTGGCAAATGTCTTGTGGTGGTGGTTGCAGCAATGGCAGCAGAGCAACTGGCAATGCAGAGGCAAAACCTTCTGAGCTGCTGCATTTTGGCAAGATGTGCTGCCCAGGAAGAAAACCTGATTCTAAAAGTAGGTCACTTGGGTGCTCATATACCCAAAAGTTGAGCCACTGGAAATCCATCAAAGCAATCACAAGGCGGTTCAGGCTGCTAAGATTGAAATAGCTCAGGTGTATCTGGATTGGCAACATAAAGTTGAATTAATTGTAGATTGGTTAGTCCATGACACCTCAGACCATCAAGGAAGACATGCAGCATATAGGTAGATTGGTTAGTCCATGACACCTCAGGCCATCGAGGAAGACATGCAGCATATATGTGGGCTCATGATTGAGGGGTAGACTTGCCCATGGACAACATGGCACTGGTTATTCATCAAAGTGAAATGTGCAGTACTCAAGGAAGCCAAGTGGTTAGAGTCTTTCTGGTATGGAGGATGGTGGCTGAAATATAAAGATGAGGGTTCTGACAAATTGTTTATATTGCACTCCCACAAAATTGCCAAGGCAAGTGTCATGTGCTAGCAACGGTGGAAGCAACCACTGGGTGGGTGGAAACATATCATCTGCCCCATACTACTGCCCAGAACACTATTCTGGGCCTTGGATTAATTTCTGAAATAACTTCAAAGACACCTGGACTAAAAGGATGGCACTGAGTGGATTTGTCACATCCCCTACCATGCACCAGCTGCCAGGAAAACAATTGGACTGTCGAAGGCAACACTGAGAACGATGGTTGTTAGGACATTCAAACATTAGGATACATACTTAGCAAAAGCTAATCAGTTAATCAACACTAGAACATCTGAAAATTGAGCTGGCTCTGCCCAATCAAAACTCTTATGTGATATAGAAAGGAATAAATTTCCTGTAGTGCACATAAAAATAAGCTGAAGAAGACAGTCTGGGTTATTCCTGCCACAGATAAAGGCAAACCCTATCCATGGAATTGCTTTTGGTCAAGGACCTGGACACACTTAGTGGGTAATATGGGAAGGATGGGCAAGCCCAAGGAGTTGGTCAAGGGGATTTGGTTTTAGATGAGAACAGCCAATAATTTGAATTAGATGATGTTAATTGCTATATAATACTCTATGCCATCACTGATATGGTTGCTATGTGCCCTATCAATGGTATTAAAGTAAGAATCATACCCATTAAGGAAGAATGAATTTTGATGGAACCAGAACTGGCTTTAGAATGCCACATGACACATCACCTCAACTGCTCAGAAGGACTTATGATGGAGCCCAAAGTCATGGACTAACTCAATAGACATTTTAGAAGTATGGCCCATAGACTATGGGATTGATATCTGTGGGTATATATCAAAAGACAGAAAAGATGGTGGTGATTAACTGGGATATATTGGGAAGTCTGGGACTGGGGCATGATGTAGATGCTATAAAGTAAGGGGTGGATACTGTCCTGGTTTTGGAAGGGATAGAGTTTTCTTCCTAGTAGCTGGTATAATGCCATGTTTTGGATTTAGAATAAGAATAATTATGACAACACACTGATATTTTAGTTGTTGCTAAGCAGTGTTTACACTGAGTCAAGGAGTTTTCAGCTCCTCATGCTGTCCAGTCAGCAAGGAGACTGGAGTAACACAAGAAGCTGTGAGGGAACACAGGCAAAGGAATGTTCTAGACCACATTATATCATGCCCAGCATGTAAACTAAGGGCAAAGTGTCTGGGGGGCTGCTGCTCAGGAACAGACCTAGGAACATTTTTTAGTTGAGAATGAGCAGTGGTTTTTCATTTGCATCACTTCTTTTTCTTGGGTTTTAACTTTTTCTTCTTTTGATATTTACCCTCTTATTATAACTTAGTAGTAGTAGTAGTAGCAGCAGCAGCAGTAGTGGTATATTTATATTACTAAACTCTTATCTCAACCTTTCTTTTTAACCTTTCTGCTTCTTGCCCCCGACCCACCGTGCAGGAAGGAGCAGCTGTGTGGTGCTTAGCTGCCAGCTGGGATTAACCCATGACTGTGTTAAATACAGTTAGCTATTATCTCTAATATTTGCCTTACACCCTTGTTAGAAACATCATCAGTCTTCAAATACCTTTAGTGACAATACACTCACTTTCCTCAGCCTTTTGGATGAGAAAAAAGAAAGAAAAAAGCCTATCCCACACTTATTTTTCATATGTAATCTTGCTTAAGAGGTCCTACATTTTTTTTCAGGGGGTGTATGTGCTGCACTACAAAGTTTTCACACTATGTGCATCTTCATTTGAAGAAGCTCATCAGGTTTTATTACATTTTAAATGTCTGTAAACACAAATACTAAGGTCTGAATACGTTTGTATGGGAGGGATGAGAGAAGGAGGTAATTTGTCTGAACTCAGAAGCTTTAACTCTAGCAATGTGATGAAGAGAGACAAAGTGCCATCTAGTGAAAGCAGTAATTTAACACAAAGAAAAGGTTAAGGTCTTCCTGAAGATTAGTTTGACAGTGTCAATTCCCAGATGTGGGTGAAAACAGCTAATGTTTCATTAACATAATATCACAATTTATGCAGCAAGGCAATTATTACAATTATTCAAATCAATGAGTACTCCATGAAATTTTGCAGTTCTTTAAGAAAAAAAAAAAACACCCATCTATTTAATCTATTTTATGGTAGAGAGTGAATGGTGGTGGTGCTAGAAGTGCTGTGGTTATTCTGTAAGAGGCTTTCCCATCTGACATACAAACATTCCAGTACAATGCAGAGTCTGTATGGCTCCAGTACAAGGTAAGCACTATGTAGGACTGAACTGTTGAGACCAATAAACAATCCACATACTTTTCAGAAAAACAATGGAAATGACATTGGAAACTTCTACCTCTCTCTATCCTACCCTCCTCTGAGTTCATCTGATTTGAACAGGTTCCTCAACACAAATTGCACAGTGCAATTTCTCTGAACTCATCAGGTTTTTGAATCATTACATTTAGGGTATTGCCCCATCATAAATAAAAGAAATTTTTTAAGAAATAGAAGATCCACTGATTCACTATGAAGAAATTTGGGCTAATTAAATCTCAGAATAAAGGTCATCTGAGACATTAAACCACTAGGCATATCAAAGATCACCTTTTGATTTTCAAACACCAAAGAGGGACAAAAGTTTGCTTTAGACTTTTGAGATACAGTGCACAAAGTGTCTTTGGTCTAAGGATTAATAACTTTCAGTATGAATGCTTTAACAGAAATATTGTTTTCAGAGGGAAACTCTAGCAAAACGTTAAGCTTTTGTATTTCTGTCATTCACCCTAAATTCTTGATTGTTTCACAATATTTCCTCTGTGCTTCCTAATTGTAGTGTTTCTTTCTAGTCCTGTCAAAGAAAGGCAAAACACTTCAGCATCACTGTCTGAGTGTTGTGAATATCACTTCATTGGGGTAAGTAAAACAGACTGGGGACATACAATCACAGTTCTGTTATTGAATCCTATTCAATACTAAGCAAGTTGCTCACAGTTCCAATTTGAGCTTTCCCTCAATTGCTTGTAACCAGAGTAGTTGATGCACCTGTGTTTATATACACATGCTCCTTATGGCAAAAATTCCCTGCATATTTCAGATTTGAACCTGACCCCCTGAGTCAATACTACCAGGATTTCTCATACCTGAAGATACAATTGATAACTTGGTATCATGAGAGGAAGAATCTGAGAAAAGTTCTTTTTCCTCCACACGTGTGAAAGATTAAATTAAAGATTTTGAAGTGATCTCAGTTACACAATGCTGTTACTTTTTGCTTATTTTCTCTGGACCTGTATTATTTACCCCTATTAAACACATTGAAGTATTTAGATTATCATAGCTTTCTTTTAACTAGCTTGTTGCTTACCAGTCTTAATTCCTGTTCTCATAATAAACTTACTCTACCTAATTAAAACTTATTTTATTGCTAATTTGGTCTCCCTTAACCTGCAAGCTTCCTGCTCAAACTGAAAGGTTTGTAGACACTATATAAATCTATAGCATAATGAACTACTCTGCCTTTACTTTCCTGACAAAAAGAAAAAATTTTACAAATTTTTTTAGGATTCACAGCTCTGGGATCTGGAAGGGCTTGAACAGCAGAGCAAGGAACGTAAGCAAATAGTTGTTGAAACCACATCACAAAGGATTTGGAATGGTTCTGTGAGTGGGAATACATATTAGGAAAATTAAAGGCTGACCACTACCAAAAAAAAAATTGCAGAGCAAAATAAGATGAAACAATCCCATTTCCACTGTATCCTGTTCTGCATCCCAGGACACTCGTGTCCCCTGCCATGTTGGAGTGATGATACAGGAACAGTGCCAAGCCTGTTAGTTCATTTATTAATTTATTCTACCTGCCATCCAAGCACAAAAAGAAACAGAACCTGACACTTTGGGGTTAGCTGATTTATTTAAATTCTTCCTTACTTCTATCTTTGTTTTATTTTATTTTTAGTTCCCTCTTAGCATTACTTTTGAATAAGACATTCCAAGTATGCTTAATCATGGAAAAGTTCCTGACAGTTTATATAAAAGCATTAACATTTTCTTTTATTGTAGCTTATGTTGCAGAAACAGTAGACTTAGAAGCAACAAATATTGAAGCTCAAGGAGGAGACTGAGGATTAATTTCTTTGAATGATTTCTACATATGCTATAGAGTTTCAGTACATAACACTAATCTCTCAATGTTTGCTACAATACAGCTGCTAGTAAATCTTCTTACTTGCTGTAGCACGTATTGCTAATTAAATAGTTCTGCCCAAATTGCCTTTAAGTTGTTTGCCTATGTTTCCTAATTTTCTGCTTAGATATTGAATCAGTGATTTATCCCCTATTTCCCCTTCCTGATGTAAATAAAAGTAAGATGAACAAGGGGAAAAAAAAACCCACAATAATTGAATATCATCTGCCATGGAGAAACAGTGGGGAAAGAATGACATACCAGCAATGAAGGCATTAAGTTGCACACTCAGAACTGAGCTCTACTACAACATATCATATAACTTTACATCAGGCAAGTCATAGAATCATAGAATTAAAGGGCTGAAATGGACCTTACAGATCATCTAGTCCTAACCCTCCCCACTATGGGCAGGGACACCTCCTCACTAGATCAGGTTGCTCAAGGCTCATCCAACCTGGCCTTGAACACTGCCAGGGTTGGGGCAGCCACAGCCTCCCTGGGCAACCTGTACCAGTATCTCACCACCCTTAGAGTAAAAACCTTTACTCACATCTAGCCTAGACTTTCCCTCCTTCAGTTTGAACCCAAAATTTGTAGCCTGTTCTGTGTTGTGCCTACGATTTGGTTATACACGTCCAAAATACTCATATGCAACTCTGAAATTGCCAATCAAAACAATCAGGTGCTTGCAATGTTTGTCCAGATGAAGCTGTTGGAAAATGCATGACAATACCTATATCTATCCTTGAAATCTATATTGTGAATTGTCCTAGACTGGTCTTGCATGGATATTTTGGATGATGTGTGTATGCCGAAGAAATATAGACAAGTACTTCCCATTCACGTGTATCTGAGAGAGTTGGAAAAAGTGTCTCTGGGATGTGGAATTTGAGGTAAATGAGGAAGCAGAGTGAAAGCAGAAGCTAGAGAGGTTGTCAGGGGTGCTGGCTGAACTGTGGAGTGGGAAGTAATGCAGGACACAGCTTTCTCCTGTGGAGGAATCCTGTTTTCCCATCTCAGAGCACACCCTGAACTTTTTCAATAAGACTCTAGGTGGTGTTGGTATTTTCTGCAGACCCTTTGGCATTTTTGATGGTTGATAGGTATGTTTTGGGCCAAGTCAATGTGGGGTAATTGAGATTTGAGCTGAATGGATGCTCCTCACATTTTGTACCAAAATCATTCTCTAATGCTGTTACAGGCAACTGTGAAGCTTCTATGTGCTCCACCTCAGAAGCAATGACACATCAGTGGAAGGGAAATTGAGTTTTTTTTCCTCTTATGAGACACTATGCTGACAGGATGAAAAGCAGCATAGCAATAAAAGATCTGCTCATTGCTCATGTTGTGTTGCAGATGTAATATCTATCAATATATTGCTTTTATCCATATGAATTCAAGTTTTTCTTGAAAATGTAGAATGATCTTGAGTATCTCACAGTATGCTCTGAGGTAAGTATACCATCCTTAAGTGTAGGGCATATATTTATCTATCTATAAATTCTCCATAAGGATACTGTCTCTGCCTATTGGGATAAGGATCTAATGTCAAGTTATTTGGAATAAGAATACTCAGATCTTTCATATAGGAGGTTAAAATCCTAAGCTATTAAAATGGTATAACACTTAGAAGTTAGTGTGGTAAATTTCCTCTTCTTGAGCAACCTTCAGTTCTGTGATTGTAATGTCAATAAAGTTGGTTAGATTTAAAACCTTGTCAGTTGTAAATGGAGGAAACCTGAGCAATGGTACATACTTTCACTGCAAAACCCAAACAAACAAACCCACAAAAAAATCAAATAAGTGTAAAACTAAAATGATACACTGAAAGGGGATTTATAATTCTTTGCAAAAGTATATGTGCATAATCTGTCTTCAGTAAGATGTGACCATATATTTTCTGCATGCACTTTCTTGGCAATAAAAAAGTCATTGCATTCTCAATATTTATACACTTGATTTGAAAACTTATGTCTTTTGGAAGCAGAAAAGTGGTCAAAATATTAGCTAATGGTTTGAAAAGACAAGTTCTTGTGTGTTTTCTTCCCTAATGCTTTAGAAAATAGTTCCTGTGGGTTTGTTTCGTAACACATTCTCAAAATTATTGAAAAGAGAAATCTCTTAATGAAAAAAATTACACTTTTAAAAAAAAACCCTTTAACCTTTCTAGTGAGAAATCACTTGGTAAGCTATGTCAGGTCATATCAACAGCATTGAACTGCCCATGTGACTGATGCAAGCTGACAAGACATGCAACACAGTGAAGTGTTAATTGGGTAGGGAGTGGGGTGGGGGAAGGAAAGATGAATTTGTCTCAGAAGACAAGATGTGAATGCACAAACGCAGAATCACAACTGGCCTCAATGGTTGTCTTCCTGTAGTTTCAGCAGGGAGCTGAGAACTGCCTGTCCTTTCATTTATGAAGCTAGAACTTTCATTGTAGCCTGGAATTGTACAAGGGAGGTACTGAAATAAGTTTCCCTGAATTATCACACTGGAGAGAGCTCCACACAAATCTTATCATGTCCTCCTTCAAAACTCATTTGAAAGTGCTTCGATGAGACTCCAGTCAGTGCTTAGACCTTGAACAGGTTCTCTGCACAGAGGAAACTTGCATATTGTACAATCATGGGTTTATATTTTTTAGTATTCCCATTAATTAAAATCCACATTTTTTAACCAACAAATATTCAGACAGACAATGAGGCTCAGGGGAGATCTTATGACCCTCTACAACTCCCTGACAGGAGGTTGGAGTCAGGTGGGGGTTGGTCTCTTCTCCCAGGCAACCAGCAGCAGGACAAGAGGGCACAGACTCAAGCTCTGCCAGGGGAGGGTTAGGTGGGATATTAGGAGGAGATTTTTTTTTGGAGAGAGTGATATTGGAATGTAATGTGCTGCCCAGGGAGGTGGTGGATTCACCATCCCTGGAGGTTTTCAAGCTGAGACTGGATGTGGCACTTAGTGCCATGGTCTAGTAACCACAGTAGGGTTGGACTTGATAATCTTGGAGGTCTTTTCCAACCTGGTTGATTCTATGATACCATATGATTCCCTTAACTCAAGTTCAAAGATCTCACCATTCAAAGCCATTTCGTCATTTGCAGAAAACTAGTTTCACACCATTGCTTATGATCTAGTGAGTATCAGTGACTCAGAAACACAGGGTTGTGTCGAATCTGAAGGTTTCATGCAACAAGCAACTACAGCTCCATTTTTCTTGGCAAATGAGCATTAAGCCTACTTAGTGCAATTTCAGTAATTCAAGATGAAGTGGAGACAAGGGGAGACAACTAATGAGGAGTGTTGGTGCATCAGGATAACGATTCTCTTGTCAGTTATTCTGGGCATGACTCCTTGAGTTTCTAAGAATAACTCGACATGGTATTTAATATGCTGTCAGAATGCTTGAAACAGCAGTCATGTTACTTAGACACCAAGTGAAGAAAGAAATTTACATCTGAGCTTTCTGCAAACAAAAACAATGCAAGGAATATCTTTATCAGAGCTGCATCTGCTCAGTTTATTATGTCAGTCAAAACTTTTAACTAAAAATTTGCTTTTAGGGAATAAATGGTCCTTTACTGAGGAATATTGGGGTGCTTCACACAACTCAGCAAAGCTCTTTAGCCTTTGGACTCCTGAGAGATTGGTTGGTTTTCATGCACAGCACTGCAAAACCTGCATTTGTCATAATAATTACTGAAAACATTGTCTAACACCTATACAATAGTGTCTGTAATTATCCCTATTTACATAAAGTAACTAAAGAAAACAAAGCCATTATAATAAAACTATGACAGAATTGGGATCTCAAGCACAGAACAAGCAAAAAAACAGTAGGGCTTTTAACATTTTTGGGGCAAATTATCTTCAGCAGCAGGCCCAGTAATAAAATTAAGCTAGGACTCCCTCCTTCCGTTTTTGGGGCAAATTATCTTCAGCAGCACGCCCAGTAATAAAATTAAGCTAGCACTCCCTCCTTCTAGTGCTTGCTTTAACTACTAATAGTCCTCCCTATCAGAAAAATTTTGTTGTGGCCTTCCCATACAGTTGCAGTACCTATTTGAATATTGCAAGGAAAATTAAAGACACCTCAGCAGACAGTTAATATTTCCCTTGGCATTAGTTATTAAGTGTAAAAGATTCTCGGGTGGCCCTGAAAATATTTGACAAGGTGATGGTTTGGAACCTAATGTCTTCCCTTTATTTCTAGATAATTAAAGGCATGCTTAGAAAACATTATTCATAGCAGCTTGGAACTCACAGGAATAGCAAAATTCCTTCCAACAAAAATGTACAAATAAAGAAAATCTCACAGTCTTGACCTGAGATATTCCACAGATTTGTGATGAGGGAGTGTAGTTATAGAACGGATTATAAACTCTTGCATGATAATCCATACTTGAAATCTGCTTGGTAAGAGTCCAACAAATTATAATGCATCAATTCAGTGATGCTTTTCTGATTTACATGTTGGTTTTGAATTGATGTGAGCTCTTTTGTGTTCTTGCTGGTTTTTTTTTCCAGTAGATTTTGGATCTGGGTATGTACCATAGGCATGTTACTTTGGTAGGAATATGTGATGACTGACTTCATAGAATCAGCTGGGTCAGAAAAGACCTCCAAGATCATCAAGTCCAACCCTACAGTGGTTACTAGACCATGGCACTAAGTGCCACATCCAGTCTCAGCTTGAAAACCTCCAGGGATGGTGAATCCACCACCTCCCTGGGCAGCACATTCCAATGTCTGAGCACTCTCTATCTGTAGAAAATCTCTTCCTAAGATCCAAGCTAA
>NW_008672055.1:24853-25781 GCF_000695815.1 Acanthisitta chloris | reverse complement strand
AGGAGTATGCTATGGGAGACGGTGTCTCCCATAGCATACTCCTGAATCCACATCAATCCTCCCCATCTTGTGCTAGAAGTAACATATTTTCCTTTGCAGGAAAATATGTAGCCAATTGTGTCTCAAGAGCCCTTTTTAATATGTTAACAACCAATAGACTGCTGTCAACATGTAACAGAAATTGATTCCCTTCATAAAACTCATAAGTACCTCTCAGGAATAATTTGGTCATTTTTTTGTATATATTCAAAATTCACATGCTAAGCTGGGCAGAAATAATTTCCTTCTGCATCCCTTAAGAGAATGTCTTCACAGAACAGCTGAGTGCTGCTTTCTTCTAGTTTTCTCACAAATTTTAAACACTGCAGAGCAGGGGCAGGAAGAGGGATAATATATATTTCTGAACACATTGAGAAACATATATTTACTTTAATTCTATAGTTTGCTTTGATAATACATTTGATAACACTGCATTCTTTCAATAGGAAACAGACAATCTCTTTTAAAATACTTTTGAGTGTGCCACAAGAGTTTTACAGAAATCTTTCTGAATTCTCTTCTGTGCCTCATGCCCAGCTTTTCTTCCTCCCCTGTTCTCCTGAAAAGATTCTCCTTCTGACATTCATAGACATGAATTGCAAAGTCCTTCAAGAGGAAGACTGAACATCAACTAGACTGGTTTGAAATGTGTTGCTTTCATTGACCCTTTCTCACAAAGGACTGACATTCTGCAGCTGAACTCATCCATCGTGGAAGCCAGACCCAGGATTTAATCAACTGAGAGTGCTTCCAGCAGAAGAAATAATGTGAAGTCAGAGATACTTGGACACAATCAGAATCTATTTGGAAATCCATTTGAAACAAGTGCTGTTAACCATGCTATCATCCAGTGCACCTGTTCTGCACAGAAACTATTCCTTCCGCTGGA
>NW_008672055.1:24458-24825 GCF_000695815.1 Acanthisitta chloris | reverse complement strand
ATCCAGCAGAGAGTTGGAAGTAAAAGAAACAGGAAAGTTTGCTATGACAAGGCTGAACACGCATTCAGAATTTTGTCCATATATCCTCTTTTACTGTTCTCTCAAAGTCTGGATGCTGCCCTGCAGCAAAGTACTGGAGAGGAAAAGAGTTTGTCATGCAAGTAGTTTAAAATAGCCACAGCTGAAAAACAAAATAATGCACCAATCTTAGTATCAAATAAAGGACAAACAGGCCAATAAGCTGTCATGAATCCCACTCTTTAAATAATGAGGGAATGAAATGGAGAAAGGATACCGAGGTGTTGGGGGTTTTTTTTGCTGTTTTATTGACCGAGTTGTTTCCCTGAATTTCCTCTTTGTCTTTGAC
>NW_008672055.1:11422-24430 GCF_000695815.1 Acanthisitta chloris | reverse complement strand
CCTCCTCCTTAGTCCAAGGCTGCAAGACTTTGAGAGGCCCAGGAGTACAGCAACACAGGGCTCACCACATCGACTCAGGACCAAAGGCCAGGAAGCCCAGAAACATATATCATAAGCTTTTATAAAGAATATGAGCAATTTAAGCCTAGAACTCCTTTTTGTACTGATGGTTAAGGTTAATACACCCTTTGCAAGCAGCTAAAGTTTATGAAGCATCATTGACGTACTGCCATACATCAGACACCACAGAGAAGTGGTGTTACCTGTCACACCCTCCTTGGGGCACTGATACAATTATGATTTTAATTTTGCTGAGCCTGTGTCACTAGATTTCACTGGCTTGAAAACAACGTCATTAAAGGAAACAGGGATGCTTATCTGGTAAAGTAGTTAGATAAATTACAAGTCAAATTAACTCTGGATGGTGTGGATACTGTATTGTAAATCTGTCACTAACCACGGAATTAAATATAAATAGCGCTCTTTGAGGTCTTCTAGTTAAATATACAGCAGAATGACTTTGGTATCAAAAACATGTGAAACTATCAAATCAAGGAAGAAAAACTAATATTTAGAGTAGAACTGTCATCAAAAGATGAGACCAAGCAGAAAAACTCCTTTCCACAAAGCAAAAGCTATGAGAAATAACACAGTATTAGTTTAGGAGTAGAAGTCAATTAGGATTATTACACAATACAGTGGAGGCTATTCTTTCTGCTCTCTGAAACCAGACTAAGCAGCATTTGCAAACTGCCATCTGTGTACAGGAGTTGTGTCTTCCTTAGCTTAATGCTCACCGTCAAATGGGATATTTCCTTCTCCTTTCCCTGCAGTGTGACACCAGAGCTACTCACTGGGAGAGAATAAGGGTCATTTTAACACACAGTGTGTACAGGAGGTTGTTTCTTCATCTGATTTCAGCTCTTTCATGAGACAACCTTCCTGTCCATATGTACTTCTGCAGGAAAATGAGATTGTATCATGATTCTCATCCTGAGACAAAACACGCATGGTTCACACAGAGGGGTAGCAGCTTTACTAGGTTTTCCTCGTGGTCAATGGAGAAAAACAATTTCCTTTAGCAAATACCTCTTTATTGCCACCAAATGTAAGTGAAGCTTAAACAAGATACCTGAAGCTTGGTAACACAGGCAGTCATGGAACAGAAAGTGAAAATAGTTTTGTCTCAATTAAAGGTTACAGAAATGGGTGGTTTGGGTTCCCTTTCATATTGAGTGACATAGTTAAAGCAATGAATTATAAATGCCTTTAAATGATTTTTGCAACTAAAGACATCTATTTAGTTTAGAAAGTATCTCATTAATGAGTGTAAATAACACAGTGAAAGTAATTAACTTTTGCAATGCAAATTGCCATTTGCTAAATATTTGCAATTACAGTTTTACCAATAAACTTCAGATACAGCTATGCACCAAAAGAAAAATGAAGGTTAATATATCTTTGAAAGCTCACACATTCTTTTAATGAGAATAAAAAGAGACTAATCATGCTGCAGCAAAAAAAAACCCAGACTAATTGAAATTGCATATCTATGTCCTCAAGTAACTGAATTCCCTGTAATTTCACAGTCCAAGAGAAGAATTTCTCTGAGAAAAGCAACAGATCATCCTCTAGTGGGTCTAAACCACTCAGCTATTCATAAGAAGTGGAGTTGACAGAAATTTCAGAAGTTTCTTCCCTCTTGCAAAATATATCCTGCCCATAGTTCTAAAAGAAATAAGAAATCTTGGGGAAGAAACATCACTCTAATATTTCTGGAAGAGCTTACATGTGTTGCTTTCTGGTCAAGCAATGCCATAGTTCTGGTTGTGCTGACAAACCACCTTAATTACACTTTAGGAATGTACTCAAAATCCTGAGGACTACTTTAATGCTTGGAAAAGCATATTCTGGGCTTCTTCTTTTTTTTTTGTTTTTTTTTTTTGTTCCATTGTAAGATTGAATCAGCGCTACACTTATGAAAACAGTAGAAGAGGAGAAAAATACAGATTAAATTATCTCAAAGGACTAGCTAGAATTACTGAAGTTGAGGAAAGAAAGGAAAACAAAATCTAGTTGTGTTAGACAAAGAGACTTCTTTGGTGTAGAAGAAATATTTCTCCAGTGGTGCAGAGAGACAGGAGCAAGCCCATCCCTTGTCTGCAAGGTGAGGCCACGTTCTCATCCACTTTTTATGGATATGTTTTCATATACCCCGTTTTGGGAGAAGTGAAGGTGAGACTGAGTCTGCTGTTGCCATAATTAATCTGGAGTGGGGAGTGGGCAGCCAGTTTATATGTGAATGTAAACAGTTCTGCACGTTGTTGTGCAAAGCTGTGCAAAGGGTCTGGCACAAGAGCAGGACTGAATTGTGGCACATTGACACCACTAATGGCAGCAACCAGGGACATCCAATCCTCACCTCATAACCCATTAGCAGGGTCATCATGCCCTGAGTAATCCCTTCACCATGTATCTCACAGCTTTTTGCCTCATTCCTGCACCACCAGGTGTAGCTGAAAAACATACAAATAATAAAAATATCAAAATAAAAAAATAAATAAGGAAGAATAGCGACACACCACTCATTCTCACAGTATTGATTAAATGCTTGTAATCTAAAATTTTACGAACACAGGCCACAGCCCATTCAAGGAATTCAGGCTACATTATGGGTTTTCTGAAAGGTACAGATTTTTTACCATATTGATTCATAAGCTGCTTTATGAAATGCCCCACATTTTCTGATTACACTGTTGAGGGAACAACTCAAGCAAAGGAAGCTTCAGTCCAGAGAATTTTAAGCAGCAAGATTAAATCGCTGTTATCTATATAAAGGAGATGTGATTTACCACTGTGTTTTTGCAGATTCAAATGGAGCATAAATACCAATGCCAATGCAGTGGCATGCACTTGCTATGGTTGATTACTGAAGGAAAATGGAAGATAATCTTTCATAATACTACGGAAATCCTAGGACATGTGAAACAGGGGCTGAGACTACATCTCTGACCTCCAAGATTGCTCTTTCACAGAAGAAAAACTTGACATTTCAGAACAGATCATTTTCCTTTTCTCCTTATTGAAAACTGACCAACTCCAAACATCATAAAATTTGTCAGAAGTTTATTCAATTCAGTGCATTTTTCTGGGCCCACTGTGGCACAATTATGCCCCTACTACATAACTCCCAGATTAACATAACACTATAACAATAACCCCCAAAACGGCAAGTGCTCCAATTTTTTTGCCAGCGGTCAGAAAATGTCTAAACCTTTGGGTGCACAGAAATCAAGTTATGGAACTCTGTAAAAACTAATGAATAGAACTGAACAAAGATTGTTATACTAATTTTCTCCAGAATTATTTTTCTTCTAATTCAAATAAGCATAAAACCACAAAGTGTGTAATTGTTCAAGAATGGAATCACACTGAAAAAGCAGATAAATTGCCAAGTTTTTCTGACAGACTTGGTTTTGAGCTTTTGTCTTAAAAATTATGTTTTCCCAGTAAAAATAGCAATAGCCAGCTTGTGGTATAACATTCAAAAATTTCAAGATATGAAATTAAAATTTTTACATTAAAGCAAAAGTGAGTAATATTTGTATTTGTAGAAAAAACATTTGTCTCTTCAAAATAATTTTATTTATTTATGGTATGGTTTTCTTCCAAATGATATCTACAATCAATGGAAATCCTAAGAAACCATTTAAAGCGTATTTGTGTATTAGGAGTGGTCTTGTTAGCAGGAACCTTTCAATAGTATACTTTTCAGTGTTTCATCCCAGTTGCTTATGAATGCATTATGTTCTTTAGCTTTTCCTTCATAACTGCTTTTTTTCCCTTTGTTTTAAGAAAATGTCTTCCCCCCCAAAATCCTTTTTTGTTCTCCCCCATCACATTAGTGAACTTAGTGGTTTTATTCCAACAGTTTTCAGAAACTTCAGATCATTTTAAACATACTGACAATGGTTAATAACAAAGTTAGTCTGGACGATAAGTATGGACTATTCTAGCTACAAGAATGTTTTTTGAATTCTTTATGTCAGAATGTCAACACACTGATAAAAGAAACTTGTCCTTAAAATTAATAATTGAATGTTTATTTAAATAGTAGTATAAATAATATTTACACTAAATAAAATGCTTTACTTAGTATATTGTGTGAATTTAGAACAGTAGATTTTATGAGTATTGTTAAAGCAATATTTGGGGTTTTAATCTACAAAAACGTAGTTTATCTCAGGGATATGTGGTCTATGATAAGGATTTTAAGGTCTAACCGCCTCACAGTGCTTCATCTACATTTCAATCTGCTTTATAGGATTTTGATTTTTCAGTGGTTAACGCTTCCAAAAAGATGTGATTTTCTTTTAATCACGAAAAATGATTATCAGAACATTTTTGCCTCTTCACATTGTTTTCCAATTGTATTTTGTAAATCTCTCTCTCTCTCCCAAGTCCCCCAGAAGGAACTATCCCTGCTGCCCTTGCCTCTCCCACTGAGGGAGGACCCTGTTTGATGCTGTGGCTCTGCAGGAGTCCCCAGCCTCATGGCACAGAACCAGGGTGTCCCAGCTGGGGGTCTGCTGCTGCCCAAGGGGCTCAGGGAGGGTCACCAGTGCCCTTTGACAGGGAGCAAGTCCAGGAGTTCCTCTGTAGGAAGAACAGAGTCAGGAGAAAACCTGACTAAAGTCTAAATTCTGCCATCACTGACCTTTACAGAGTTTATACTTTTCTGACAAGAATTGTTTTGGGTTTCCTTTGGTCCCAGGGACCTGTTTGAAACATCTCAGCAGCACTGGCAGGCAAGCATGATGGCACAGCTTGTGTGTTTTTTAAATGTTCTTAAGAGGCTTTTGGTGCCTGTATCATTGCAGCCAAAGTACAAACCCTGTTAAAAGAACAGCTGCCACTCAACTTCCTCTACACTGGATCCTTCACAACCAGAACATTTAATGGGGAGCCAACCTGGTGCTTGCAGCTGTGGGTCATTTAATGTTTAATTCTTTGCATCAACCTTCTCCCCAGCATCAATGCTGATGTATTATAGTCTCTAGTATTAATTTTCAATGGTCCCAAGAAACTGCATGGGACAGAGACACCCAAACAGATGTCATGCAGTTCTTCCAGATCAGAAACAGACAAAAAGCCAGGAAAACAAATACGGACTAAATTGTGTCCACTAAAAACCACACCTTTTCCCCCAAAATACTGAACTCTCAATGTGGAATTAAGGGGCAAGTACAGGAGCAGAATTACCAGGAGTTTCCTCTAAGGAATTGTGCATCAGTGGAGGAGGGTTCTCATTTTAAAAGAACTGTGAGTACAAAGTTAATTCTAAAAAAAAATCACACCACAAAATCTTAGAAATAGATGAACAAGGCTGGTTTCTTTAAATATCAGATCATAATTCTTTTCCAGCTTAGCATCTTCCTGTATATTGGTGAACAATATATATATTTGAGATTTTTCACTTGATTTTTCTGAAGTTTAAAACTGAAAGAAAAGGTTTTGATGAAAATTTGTATTACTTGAGTTTTGGTTTTATTAAACTGATGTTTCAAAATTAAAATCTATGATGAGCCCAAAACATCCATCTGACTCACAAAAGTGTTAAGAAAACCCTGTTGTTTCCTCAGAAGTTTTCAATTTCTGTGGTTGAAGAAGTAATTTGAACTGGCACTGAGCATAAAATTCAGGCAAAACTTATGCATGTTGTTAATAGTCTTATGATGAAGTGAAAACTAAAAATATATCCAGATACCCAAACCACAACAGTTTTTTACCACCAGAAGCACTCCAAGTGGTCACTAAATTTTGGCCTCTGTGGCTTTGTCACCAAACAGGATGAAAGAAACTTATCCAACACCAATTTGATGCAAAAAAGCAGACACATGTCTTTATTCAGCACACCAGGAACATATGGGATAGCTCCTACCAGCATGTTCCCCTGACAACTAATTCGTAGAGTTTATATACTGTTTTGTTACGTAAGTCCATTCTTTGATTTAACCTTTACAGTAATTTGTTCTATTGCTCATATAACTTTATTTTAATCTGATCATTATTCAGTTTTACCTGGCTATTAACTGGAATCCTTGGTACACAGACCATGATGGGACTGGTAGAGGGATTTCCAAGAAGCGTATCAAAACATATGTAACTTCTTGGTGAGGTATCTATGGTTGCCTACACAAAACACAGCATTCCAAACAATCCTATATTCTATATTTCATAGCATTCTTCTATAAATCTATGGTCTACTTTTATTGTTACAACTTTTAATCACAACTATGATCTCTTTGTTAATTCCAATCATACTGCTTATTGCTTTTATGATTAACTCTTGACTATTTTCATAAACACAATATTTCTTACAGCTTCACAGAGTTTTTTTATGCAGCAACAGCAAGCCTGGGACTCATTGTCCTGAAATATTTCCAATTGTAGTAATTAAGGAAGCCACATGGCAGAAGAAACAAAGGTACAAAAGACAGAAATGGCATGTTCACAGGTATAGGATCAACCACTGACTGGGAAGAATGGAGCCAGCATGTTGCATGTCCTTTCTTGCCAGCCAGGCCACTCTTTGGACATCACAATAATTCTCCTTACAAGTGTGGCTGATTTCAGAGCTGGGATATTAGATGAAACACACCACTAATCTGCCAGCCTCATTTCTACATGAAGTTTAACATCCTTGGCCTCTACTGAGTTCAGCAAATATGAAAATGTACAGGACAGCTTGGAGCATGAGAGAACAGTGAGACAAGTCTTCCATATTTCAAACATACCATTAGAGGTTTAATGACTGACATAATTATGATACAGTGCTCGTGAGATTCCAGTTCATTAACCGCCTCTGCCATGTGTAAAATGGAAAAACTCTGTGGTAACTATGAAAAGAACAGTACACAGAAATAATTAATACTTATTAGACAAGTCACACTGAAAATATGTGAACATCAGCATGTGCTGAGGCTGACTCTGGCTCTGCATAAGGAGTACAAAACAGTTGTGCATGATTCTACTGCCATCTCAGGAGGATAGGATATGCCACCATGCAGCAGTTGCATGCTGGAAGACTGGGATTTCTGTAGATTTCTCTGCTTTATCTGCCAGTCTGCATTTAGAGAGCCTGGTGTCATTTCCAGAGACACTGAGATGGCCTCTAGTTGCCTTGTCATGTTGCAAACCGAAGGCCAAAATCTGACTTTTCTTGCATAGACATGTCATCATCATCGTGTTGGTGACGTTGTAAGGGGAACTTGACAACAGAATTCCCTTACATCTGACATGTGATAATCAAAAAGTTCTGGGACAGGGTCCTGCTCTCCAACATTATTTCTCGTCCATCTACAGCTGGGAAAAGATTTAATGGAAACGAAGTCAAGAAGGCATCAGCACAAATTCTTTATTTACATTGTCTCTCAGACATTCCACACAAGTAAACAGAAAAAAAACCCAAAATTCCCTTGCACTTTCTGGGTTTTTGAGATATTAACCTCAGATGTGTTCTGATAGCAGTTCCCAGCTAAATTTCTCCGTGACCATAAACATTTGATCTTACTAAAGTAAGTCTCAGTGACTTTAGGTCAGACATGCCCAGTTAAATCCTACTCTTGGCTTAGGAGAAGAGTGTCCAGCTGGATCAACTAGCAATCACTTCCAACATTGGACCTTTTTTAACTCCAGATTAAAATTAGTCGAGAAGTCTAATTAATGCAGTCCACAGTCATCACGGGAGCACTGCAGCTGGTCAGCCCACATCAGTCTGTTCCAGGAATCTCAGAAAAGGACAGGGAATATCTGTTGGCCATATAGCCCTTAGCTATGATTAGTGGATCTGCCCCAGCATGGAAGCTCAGTGAACTGGGGAAACATCCTGATAGCAGGTCCAAGCAGGACTGACTGCCTCAATCACCTGGAATTCTCAGTGTACTTCATCACTTCTTACAGCACCCTCACCCAGATGGAGGATCACTTCATTGTTTTCCAACATCCCTTTCCTTTTCATCCTTTGTGTTCCCTTTCAGGGACACAGCAAAAACATAACAGGAGACAATTAAACACAAACAAGTTTGGTAAATCTAGCCAGCCTTTTTAGTACTCTTGAAAGTAACATCTCCTAAATATCAGATGTCAGGAAGCCATAACCTGCATAAAGACCAAATAAAAAGACATGTCTCACACCAGATAAAAAGCTGCTACCCATTAACATAGACCCTCAAAAATTCTTAAAATTAATTGGAATACAATCTGGTTTACATTTTGTAAGTCTTAATTCAAATTTTAATGAACAGAATCAGTATTTGTTGTGACTTCAGGAAGGTAAATGTAATTTCTGAAACTGTCTATCAACCTATGGACAATACAGGTGTATTGTCACTTCAGCAGGGCTCAAGAGTATAACTGGGCGGTGAATTTCCCAGGCATATCTGCATATGACACACTCATTCGTTTCATGGACCCCTTTCAGAACATGATGATGACTTCTCTTCTGGAAAAGACTTATCCAAAACCTACCATCCAGAAGGACTTCTTATATGCTTCACCTCCTGCAGCCTTTCAATCTACAGGACCAGCCGAAGGTTAATCTCAATGAAACATCCTGAATCTACGTAATGTGAATGTCAGCCCTAGATGTTTTGTTGTGCAGATCTACTCCTTTTTCTATACAATACATGTTAGTGTATATACACCCATTTTGGTCAGCATAATCTTGGCTTGACTCAAACCATATCCATTTCCTAAAACACAGATAGTCAGATAAAACTATGCTGTGTATAGATAGTCAATAATTACAGAAAACTGTTGGATTATAGTGCTTGTCAAGATTAGCAGTTGAAATGGTGATGCTATAAGTAGGCCAAAATTCTATTGGCCAATACCAGAGGAGGCAGATTCTGAAAATTTTTGACATGACTACCACCAACACAGCTGAAAAATGTTTCAGTACTCAATCCAGTGTTCCTTTGTTGGCCTTTTTTCCCCAGCATTCTTAACGAAAGAGGGTGTTTTTGGGTTTTCAAGAAGTTTTGGGTAAGTTCCTCATAATTTAAATAGCCTGTTGGGATCTGTGCTGGGTTGATGCCAGGCAGAAACTAAGCCCCTACCCAATTGCTTACTCAGTCCCTGCCAGAGGGAAGAGGAAGGCAATCAGAAGTGCAAAAGCAAGAAAAGCTCATGGGTTCAGATAAAGACCATCTAACAGACAAAGGAGGAATAAAAGAGGGAAAAGAAAAGTGATGCACCCAGGACCTCCCACAGGCAAACTAGTGTCTAGTCAGTCTCCAAGTAGTGACTTGGGAAAAATCTCCTCTCCACCTCCTGCAGTTTCAGTGCTGAGTACAATACTGTATGATATGGAATATGTGGAAACGATATGGAATATGATATCATACAGGAATGATATGGAATACAGCTTTGGTCACTTTGGGTTGGTTGTCCCGCCACTTCGCCAAATTCCAGCTGCTCATTGTGAGAACAGAGAGAAGCAATGAAGGAGTGGATGCTGTGCAAGGACTGTTGAGCAACAGTAGATCACCAGTGTGCTGCCCGTGCTATTTTGGTCCCAGATCCAAAACACAGTCCCATTCAGACTGTTAGAAAAAAAGCTTTATCCCAGCCTAGTGCAGTAAGGGAAAATAATTTTTTTGTTTTATTTAACACTTTTGAGTGGCACAGACTTTTTAACTAGGTGTCTTTAAAATTTTCCCAGAATTTGAATGCCTCAGTGAGATTACCATTTACAATTTTGACTCACCTTTGGCTCAGCCATTCATAGGCAGACCACTTCTGTCAATATGGAAAGTCACTCTGAAAGTTTACTGACCCCAGGAGTTCTCAGACACCTGAACTTTGAAAGAATTTCAAAAGAAGATGACAGTAATCACCTAGGGAAGCAGATACTATTTTGAGGCAAGAAAACAGCAGCACCCTTCTGGAAACATTTTACTGTGTCATAAGTCAAAGCTGGACACTATGTTGAACACAGGAATCTGTCAGTAAGAGTAAAAGAAGACACCAGATGTAAAAGAACATATTATAAATGTTACATGAGATATCTGTCATGTTGATGTTAAAATTAGAGCTGGTCTTTAACATTTCATAGAGGACAAAGACATTTATGCTTCTGTAACCGAATTCATACCACTGCAGGATAGGCAGCGACTGCTTCTGACAGGTGTACGTCCTGTACGGAAACATAATGTGGCACTTAATCATTTTCATAGGTGTACTTATCACTTGAGACAGCATGGAGTTTTCAGTCCTTTTTTGACTTCTTTCCTCGTTTTCACAAGCTGCATACAGAGAACTGAGAAATTTCTCCACTTCACAAGCAGTTTCTGATACTAATTTTAATTAAGCATTTGTGTTAGTGCTAAACAATCAGAAAAAAAGTTCAAGATGAAAACCACACATTCAACAAGATCTACTCTTCTAAATCCTGTAAAATATCTGCATAAATGTTGTGTAATTTGGCTTACTAAATGTTGAGTTATTTAATATCAGAGTTGATATAACTGGAGATCTTAATGGTCAGAATAAAAAAGGTGTGAATCTGCTTGTCTCTATTAATTGTACACAGGTACAGCTAAAAGTTAATCCTGATTCAAAGTACTGGCAGGCTAAGTCTGAGAAGGGAACCATTAGCAGAAAATGCATTAAGAAGCTACAAAAAGTGTTGTGTGAGTCACAGCCAAGATCTCATTGACTGCTAGGAAGAAAGTGAAAAAAACCTAAAGAAGATCTGCAATATCCATTACCTTTCCCATCTCTTCCATGGAGAACCTTGCAGTTCTCTCCAAAGAAATTTTCCAGTGGGAAGCTTTTTTTTCAATCAGGTCTCACTGCCATCTAGAGTAAAAAAAAAAGTTAGTGCTTCTGAAAACATTATTTTTAAACCACTGTAAATATTAAAAGGTCAATGTGTTATTTTGATAAAGAGCAGTATGAAAGTTTGAGGAAGGTGATCCTGACACATTTCGTTCTGCTGAGGCCAAACCTGCAGTGCAGTGTCCAGCTTTGGAATCTCCATCATAAGATGAACACGGACCTGTTGGAATGGGTTTAGAGGAGGCCACAGAATTGATGAAAAAACTGGATCACCTCTCCTGTAAAGAAAGTCTGAGAGAGCTGATGCTGGCAGACATTGTAGCCACATCTAAAGTTCCTAAAGGGACTATGAGTGAACTGGAGAGCGACTTTTGACAAGGGCATGGAGTGATAGGACCAGGGGGCATGGCTTCAAACTGATAGAGGGTAGATTTATTCCAACTATTGGGAAGAAACTCTTGAATGTGAGAGTGGGGAGGTACTGGCACAGGTTGCCCAGAGAAGGTGTGAATGCCACATCCCTGGAAGTGTTCAGTGCCAGGTTGGATGAGACTTTGAGGTGCTCCTGCTCACAGTGAGGATTTGAACTTTAAAGGTCTCTTCCACCCCAAATTCTGACTTACAAACTGTATAAAAATCTGCTCTAGCTGGCTGCTCTGACTTACAAACTTTATAAAAATCTACTATAGCTGGCTGCTCTTAGGCTTTCCTGGGTTGTAGAAAGCCTGAGTACATTGTGCGCTGTTCAGTGTCATGCCAAAAAGAAGCTACAGTTTGATACAAGTAAATAGTTTCTCAGAATGAGTTAGCTGTGTAATTTGAGCTCCTCAGTCTCGATTGTAGCCAGAAATTTCTGGTAACAAATAAAATTCCTTTCTAATGTAGTGCTGATCAACTTTTCAGAGCATGAGGCAGCTGTCATCTTGGCAGATTTTTAAATCTCATAGCGATGCACAGCTGCATCCCTCTAACACAAATATAATTTAGCCGCAAGTAAATGTTCAGAACACGTTTGAAATTGAACCCTAAAATATTTTGGTCTTTTGATAGACCAGCTTTGTTTGCACAAGTGATTCATGTGTTCCTTACTATTAGATCAAGAACTGAAATGGTTACATGCAAAACTACATATGTAGTGAAAAGTAGAGCTACTGGCATTATTCCAAGTGCACAAAGGTTAACACTGCTAAACACACCACCTGTCTCTTCTAGGTACCATGAAACTGAGTTGTGACTAATATGGCTTTGCACCTTTGAAATCTCTTAGTCAATTTGGAATTGATGTTTTTGGAAAGAAAGTTGTAGTTTTAAGTTCAAAGTTAAAGCTTTGAAATAAAATATATGCTAAAGTAAATTGAGTCATTTTCAGTTAAAAAAATTACTTTTAAAACTGTTCTAGATTTTGGAAATTGTTATTTCTTGACATAAATACTGACAGTGGAATTTTTTAATCTTGTGTTCTTTTTGAATCTGGACTTTTAGCTCTAGCAATATTTTAGCAGTAAAGATGCATCCTGCCTCATTTTATAGGTAGAATATTTTTAAAATGAGCCTTTGCTACATAAAGGATGCTAGTTTCAATGGAGCAGAGTCACAGACAAACCTATTTTAAATAGATTATTCCTTGAGGCTTTTTTCATTTTCTAAGCTGTGACAAGCTAGTTGAATCACTAATTTAATAATGTGTGCTAAGATTTTCATTGCAAAGCTGTAAATGAGCTTCTTTGTGTATCTCCATGCATTTCCTTCTCTTTTCAAAGGCTCATTGCAAAAAGATTTAATGCAACTAATGATAAACACAAATAAACTCCAAATGTCAACTAGGGAGTTGTTCTTAGTGTGCCTTTCTCTCTCTCTTAATTAGAGGGCATAAGAAATTTAAGCACAGGGATTTGAAAGCAAACAGAGAAACCACTAGAGAGCAGAAAGCAGATAGAGGCACTTTCACTACAAACTTGCACTGATACATATCTGTGCAATAAACTCTGTGCAACACTAAACCATCACTGGCCTACTGCTGCAGAGCAGCGAGTGAGAGCTGTGCTGTGTCACTGAAGCTGCTGCAGATGTAGGTAGTTGAATTAGAAAACCTGTTGGCATCCCCAGAAGGTTTCCTGAAGGAAACAAGTGGAGATAAGCAACATCCTATGACCAGCCAGGTAATGT
>NW_008672055.1:9742-11368 GCF_000695815.1 Acanthisitta chloris | reverse complement strand
ATGGCAGCATTCCAGCATGCTGGAGACGGCATGTCACCCATAACAGGGTCAGACTGTCTTTGCCATAGTCTGGGGTGCCTGATAAAAAAAATGTCATATGCGCTTTTCTCACCTGACTGAGCCTGCTCTTGGGTGCTACAAACAATTGTTTAAACAATGTTTTTGCCACCTGTGTGATAGAGAACCTTAGCATAGCAGAAAACAAAATACAGGAATTGCTGCATCAGACCAGACCAGTGTTACACCAAGTTCTGCTCACAGCCCTGTCCAGAGCCCATTTCAGAGGCTTTGGGGGAAGGCGAGAGAAGCCATGCTGTTGGAATGTTGTGGTGTGAGTTTTCCAGAAGGAAAATGTGGAGGTCATGTCACCTCTCTCTCTCAACCAGAAAAATAAGGTATGCAGCCCTGTTGTTTAGGGTTGCAGCTATTGAGGCAGAAAGGAATGAGGTTAATTCCACGTGAACGTCATTGTTCTGTGTTCAGTACAAAGACAGAAGAGGCAGGGAAGGGAGAAGCTCTGGCACTACCTCACCTACACAGAGCAGCTGCTTAAATTATGCAGTGAATGTTCTTCCTTTGTCCCACCATCTATTTTCTCTGCTTGTTGTGTGCAATCAGTGATATTTGCCTTCCTCAGAAGAGTGAGATAAGAATAAAGTTCTAAAAGATATTCAAGCTTGCAAACATATTTGCCATTAGGAATAATAAAGAAAATAAATACCAGGGATGGGGATATAGCACCTCATTGTTGTGCACTAGTTGAACCTCAAAGCACTTCACAAATGATGTGGGGAGGCATTTTCTCCATGCTGGAGAGAAAGTCAATATTTCTTTCGGATGTATGGTAAAACTTTTGTAACTAAATGTCCCCCATTCCCTTTAAGCACCGAATTTGCTTTGAAGTCCTAGCACTTACTTTTGCTTGAAGACACACATAATCACAAGGGGGTGGCTTAGATGCCCATTAAGCAGTTTGTGTTCTGTGTTTCTCCATTGTAATTCTTGCTAGTTCTAGTTGTATGAGCTACAATAACAACAATTTTCTTGCAAAGCCAAACAGACCAATAAACAAACATCCACAGCACCATGAATTCAAATGCTGGTTTCAAGCGTTTAAGAAGCCAGTTTTCCAAGATGATACAAATAATTTCCTGCTTCCTTTTTTTCTTCAAATTAATGAGAAAAATCCCAGCTGAGAGTTCCGAAGAAGTTCAAGCTCAACTCCCTGCCAAAATGAACCCCTTTAAAAAGCTTTAAGAAACATATCTGGAATTGGGGAAAATGAGGTTTCTCAAAATAAAAGCAAATAAAAGGGTTTTTTTGTTTTTTTCATTGAAACAAATAAGCAAAATATAAAAGGAGAGATAGTAAGGGATTTTTCTGTAAAAAGTTCTTTCCAAGAAAACCCAGGTAAATAAGGAGTAGGGCTTTTTCCTTACAATAAAGGAAAAAAAAGGATTTTTTCCTAAAAGAAAACCAAATCCAAAAGAAAACAAAAAACTCATACAAAAATATTGTTCTTTAAAAAGACCAAACAAAAAGCTACAAAAAAACCTCCCTCCAAAATCAAGAAAGAATAGGGTTTTCTTAAAGGTTTCCCCTCCCCCCCCCCCCAAAAAAGAAACC
>NW_008672055.1:0-9712 GCF_000695815.1 Acanthisitta chloris | reverse complement strand
TAGAACTTCAGTGCACAAGGTTTTGGGGTTTTTTCCTGGGGAAAAAAAAGGTAATAAGGAATTTTTTTCCTCAAAAAACCAACCAAACAAAAATTCCTCAAAATCCTGAATAAGCAGGGAAAAAATGTGGTTTTTTTCCAAGGAAAACCAAACCAAAACAAAAAAAAACCCAAAACAAAACAAAAAACATGCAACAAAACCAAGGAAAATAATCTATTTTCATAAAAAAAATATTTTCTTCCTGTGAAAAGAAGGGGAGAAAGGATCTATAACTAAAAGCAATTTACAAAGAAATGTTTTCGCTAAAAATATTAAATCAAGGATGGGAGTTCTTTTGGGAAGAGGCAAAACAAAAGGAAAATTAGGGAAAATGAGGAAAAATGAGGGAAAAGGGGGAATTTCCTGAAAACCCTAGCATGCAGGGATTAGGGTTTCTTTTTCTGCAGTAAATGCACTAAAATAACCCCAAAATTCAGGAAAATTGAGGGGGTTTGGGGGCAGAAGGGATGGACTTATGTTATTGCTCAATGCAGTAGAAACCTAGGAGCTAGTACATCCTGAGGGGAAGGGAACATGAAGTGAGGAGGAACCCAGTGGTTTCTTCAGAACTGCAAAATTATTCCAGAAAAGGCTTCTCTGAGCTTAAAATAAACACAGCTGAAGGAGTCAAACATCCACAACACGTGACCTCAAATTCCCCTTTCCAAAAGTCCTGGGAGAGCTCATGGAGTTTGGATGGGTGGAAAATTGGCAAAATCTGTGTTTCTGGGAACATGAAGTGAGGAGGAACCCAGTGGTTTCTTCAGAACTGCAAAATTATTCCAGAAAAGGCTTCTCTGAGCTTAAAATAAACACAGCTGAAGGAGTCAAACATCCACAACACGTGACCTCAAATTCCCCTTTCCAAAAGTCCTGGGAGAGCTCATGGAGTTTGGATGGGTGGAAAATTGGCAAAATCTGTGTTTCTGTGTGGGTTTATTGATAAAAGAAGGAACAGGATGATGCAAATCCAAGCAATTTTGGGTGTTTGAGCTCATTTTCAGACTGCAGTTCTCCACTTCATCAGAATCCAGGTGGGGGAATTTTTTTCTGGTGGGGATTTTGGTCATTTCCTGGAATCCTATCTCTGAATTCCTTACTTTTCAAATACTTAACTTAAAATACCACACACACTCCACAGCGCACCCAAAACTCCTCAGGAAAGTGTCTCATTGGTGTTTTAGTGTGGAATGTTTTGCCTCTGGAGCCCTATTCTGCTGCATCATCACATTCTTTGGTTTGCTATTTTGTTGGGGGGCTTTTGACATATTTTATTTTAGTTTTTCTGATTTTTTACAAATTTTGTAGGTTTTAAGATATTGCCCTCCAGTGTTTTCTCCTCCTGATTTTAAGTAAATTCTGAATAAGCATTCTAATTTTCAACATGTTTGAAAAACAATGGATTGACACTCCCCACCCCATTTCTTCAAGCCATCATCCAAAAAAGGTGAATGTTGGGAGTTTTGCTTAAAACCCACTATTCTCACCTAAATCAGGCTTCTTGCCACCTACATCATCCCATTTTCCCACTATTTCTCCCCAAATTTATGTGTTTCTTATGCAATTCCCATGAAGTGATCCCCTCCCACCCCAATTTCATCTTGAATGCCCGGGAGAAGACACACCCAGTTTTAAGTGTCCAAAATCACAGGAAATCCAGATTTGATGGGTTTTACCCCAAAATCCATGTAGTTGGGTGTATTTTCTTGGGATACATCCTAAATCCTGAATTTCCTGCAGGGTCACTGCTCTATCCCTACGGACCAGCCAAGGGGACCCATAGAACCCTCCAAACACAATGATGGGACATCTGAGAGGATCACCCTCTCTGTTCCCTTTACCTTCTATGACAAAACTCACACAACCATATATGTAGGTAGCACAAAATTTCACATTTTGGGGAATTTCCTGAATTTTTAAATTTTCCCCCTATTTTCCCTTAATTTCTACTTCATTTTCCACTTGTCCCCCCCCCCAATCAACTCTGTTTGAGCTGAGAGAGGGCTTTTTTCTGGGGTATTGAAAGGTTTTCAGATGGGTGGGGGATCCTGTGGTTTGTGGGTGTTGGGGGTTTCTCAGTGGTCCTGTGGGTGCTGGGTGCTGTGGGATCTAATGGGTGGTGAGTCTTGGGGTGTTGATTGGTTTTCAGTGGGCCTGTATGGGATGGACCTTATGAGGGTCCTGTTGGTCATGGGTGTTGGGGAGTCTTATGGGTGGTGAGTCTGGGGTGGGTGGTAGGTCTTGCTGGTGGGTGTTTGCGGGAGTTCATATACAAAAAGGAGACGGCCATTATTATTTTGGTGAATGTCATGAAAAGTCCTGTATTATTTACATGTGGTGAGTCTTGGAGGGCTCATATGGCCCATCTCCATGCCACCACACCTCAAGTCAAGATGTTGCACACCCAAGCCCTGTCCCCACCCGCTCCTGGTGTCACCTCCAGGTGAACAACGATGGGGTGATCTACTTCGATAACCATGTCAGACAATACATCCCTGACCCCTTCCCCTTGGTGGATGGGGATTCTTCATGGCCCCCTACTGGGCAGATATGGACAATGCGCTGGATGAGGACATCTATCACCAAACCACCAACCTGGTGCTGGTGGACATCAGTCACGGTATCAACCAGAACTTTCCTGAAATCCTCTTCACTACCACCTGGGCCTTCATGGCCACCTGGAACCATGAGATCTACTATAGCTCCACCTTCACAAAGGTGAGGTCCATGGCTAGGGCTTGTAGATCATTCATGGGCTCTTGTGACCTACTAGGTGGCCTTGGTGACTAGCCTATCCTGGACATCCACAACACATCCTGCTCCTCCATGACCCACCTGTTGTTCTCCACGGCCTATCCTTGACCTCCATGACCTACCCATTGGCCTACATGACACATCCTTGACACCTATGACCCTTTTCATAGGGCAACACTTTCCAGGCTGTGTTGACCACCAACTCTAAGACATTCTTCATCATCCTCAACTACTTGGACATCCAGTGGACCACGGGGACAGTGAGTGACAGGGATGCTGAAATGGGCGCCGGGGAACCCCAGCACATGTAGGTGGGGAGTGAGGAAGAGGAGTGGGAGAAGGTTCTCCCACACCGTCTTCTGGGGATGATCACAGAATCACAGAGACAGTTTGGAAAAGACCTCTGAGGTGATCAAATCCAACCTATGTCCTAACACCACTATGCCATCTAGACCACAGCACTAAGTGCAACATCCAGTCTCTCCTGAAACACCTTCAGTGACTGTGGAGTCCAGGGACTCCACGACCTCCTTGGGCAGTCCATTCCAATGTTTAACCACCCTTGTGTGAAGAAATTTCTCCTAATATCCAAACTAAACTTCCCCTGGCACAGCTTGAGACTATATCCCCTCGTTCTGTTCCTAGTTGCCTGGAAGAAGAGGCTAAACTTCATCTGGCTACAACCTACTTTTGGGTAGTTGTAGAGAGTGATAAGGTCAACCCTGAGCCTCCCTTTCTCCAGGCTAAACACCCCCAGCTCCCTCAGCCTCTCCTCATAAGACTTGTGTTCCAGACCCTTCACCAGCTTCATTGTCTTTCTCTGGACATGCTCCAGTACCTCAACAATCTTCTTGAAGTAAGGGACTCATGATGATGATGAAGGTCACAGATCAGCCCATCCCATTTTTGGGGGAAGATGATGATGAAGGCCAGGGATTGGCCTGCAACATTTTTAGGGGAGATTAAAACTGTCTTGTCCCATCTTCTGGAAATTATGATGATGATGATGATTATGATGATGATGATGATGATGAAGCTCAGAGGCTGGCCCATCCCAAGTATTGGAGATGATGATGATGATGAAGATAAGAGGTTGGCTCATGCCACCTTCTGGCGATAATGATCATAATGATGAAGGTCATGGACATTTTTTGGGGACACCAAAGGTCAGTGCTCACCTCCTAAAAGCATTTTGGGATCCCACCACTCCCTTGCATCAGGTCAACCCACTCAAATGTCCCTCAGATTTTCCAGGCAGGATTCAACAGCAGTGATGCCACCAACTTCTACAACATTCCTGGACCCCCAATCAATGACATCCTCAACATCACTGCCACCTTCAACATCAACATCTCAGGGTGCCAGGTCATCCAGGTGGACAACTTCCAAGTGATAGGTGTGGACCTCACCCAGGTGACCACCAACAATGGCTGCTGGTTGTAAGCTGGGAGGTTTTAGGGGAAAATTGAGAACTTTGAGGAAAAGTGGGAATTTTGGGGTTGAATTAGGGATTTAAGGGCAAGAAGTGGTGATTTTAGTAGATAATTTGTGGCTTTGGGGGGAAAGTTGGGAATTTGGGGAAAAAGTGGGAATTTTGGATGGAGCATTGAGAATTTTGGGGAAAATTAGGAAATTGTTGGGGAAAACTGGGATTTTTTTGAGGAAATTGGG
Organism: Acanthisitta chloris; assembly: GCF_000695815.1. Taxonomy (NCBI): domain Eukaryota; kingdom Metazoa; phylum Chordata; class Aves; order Passeriformes; family Acanthisittidae; genus Acanthisitta; species Acanthisitta chloris. Next base: position 5,248 of record NW_008672055.1, on the reverse strand, counting down.
ATTTTGAAGAGGAAAGAGATTCTTCCTCTTGGGGTATTTGTGTCTTCTGTAGGTGAATTTACTAAGGTGGAGCAGAAGTACATCATTGTTGCAACCATTGTCACCAATGAGGTCACCACGAAGGTCAAGACTGCATCAGCCTCTACAAGAGCAATAAAATCCCAGCTGAGATATTGCAGTGTCTGTGTCATTGTCATTGTCATGGTACCCATGATTACATCATTGCACCTGTGATGATGTCATTAAACCCATGTCACCCTCACCATCACTGTTCTGAGGGATATATATATAGCAGAATTCATCAATTCATCAATTTTTGCCTTTTTGGGTGTTCATTTATGGGGTTTTGCACAATATGAAGTTAAATGCATGTTGCACACATGTGCACAACACACATAACACACAACCTGGCTCCCCCAAAATGTTGGACCCATAACACACTCTGATATGAAGCATCACATACCCCCACATGCCACACAACACACACAACACAAAATTAGGATAACACCCCCAAAACATTGCACATACAACACACTTTGACATGACATAAGACACACAAGACACAATTTTATCCCCCTCCCCAATTCACCCCTATTTACAGAATCACAGAATTCTGTGATTCGTTTCCATCCATTAAGATTGGAAAACCTCCAAGATCATTGAGTTCAACCCTTGACCAATCACCACCTTGTCAATTACACCAGAGCACTAAGTGCTATGTCCAGCTGTTTCCTGAACACTTCTGCAAATGGTGACTCTATCACCTCCCTGTTCCAATGCCTGACCACCCTTACCATAAAGAAATTCTTCCTGATTTCCCACCTGAACTTGCCCTGGCACAGTTTGTGGCTATTTCCTGTTGTCCTGCCACTTGTTACCTGGGAGAAGAGGCTGACCCCTACCTGGCTATAACCTCCTTTCAGGTAGTTGTAAGACAGTGATAAAGTTACCCCCAAGCCTCCTTTTCTCCAGGCTAAAGCATTCCCAGCTTCTTCAGCTGCTCCTCACCAAACTTGTTTTCCAGACCCTTCCCCAGCACTGATGCCCTTCCCTGGACATGCTCCAGCACCTCAGTGTCTTTCTGCATCTGCAGATGCCTCACCAGTGTCAAGTGCAGGGCAGGACAGTCACTGGTTCAGTCCTGTGGGCCACACAATTGCTGATATAAGACCAGAATGCCATTGGCCTTCTTGGTCACCTGGGCACACTGCTGACTCATACTCAGCCATGGTCAACCAGTGCCCCAGGTCCTTTTTTTCTGTGCACTTTCCATCCACTCTACCTCCAGCCTGGAACACTGCAGAAGATTGTTGTGACCCAAGAGCAGGACACAACATTTCACCTTGTACCTTGTACTCTTCCCCATCCCCCAGAACATATCTGCAAATAAATAAATCCCTTTCTGCCCTTTCCATTTTCTTTCCTTCTCTCCTTTTTTTATCCCAATCACATCCATCCATTTCTGAAAAAAACCCACAAATATACCCCCTATTTTGTGCCCCTTGCCTTCCTGCTCAACACGTTGGGACAATTTCAACCTCATCAAAAAATCCCAAAGCCAAGTCCTTACTTAGTAATTTCAATTGTTTACATCAGTTTTAATAATAAAACCTGTTTGTATCCGTTTTCACTTTTTCTGGCCAAAAATTATGTCAAGGCATTGGGTGGGGCGGTCCTCAGGGGATGCCTGGATTACTCACTTTTTTTCCCCTTTTTCTGCCAAAATTAAAAAATAATCAGGGGAGGAGCCAGAGCTGCTGTCTTGGGTTTGGGATTTTAACGGAGATTTGGGGATCAAACACAGCTTTTTCAAGGCAGAGGCAGGTAAGGGCAAAAACACATCTAAAAATTACTTTTTCTTTGGTCAGGAAAGAGCAGCCCAAGGTGGGAAACTTCACCTGGAAATTCCTCAAACCCCAGAACTGGGTCTGGTCCTGAGAGCTTGGACAGTATGATGGAAAGGGCAAGCAAGGGAGAAAGGAGAAAAAAAAAAAGGGGAAAGAAAAACAGGGAAGGAAAGGAAAACTGGGGAAAGAAGGGAGGGAAGAAGGGAGAAGGGGGGGAGGGAACAAAGGAGAAAAAAAAAAGAGGATGAAAGGCATAACAGGGAAAGAAGGGACTAAAAGAGAGGAAAAGGGAAAGGAGGAGAAAAAAGGAAAAGTGTGAGGAAAGGAAAGAAAGGTGAGGAAAGGGAAAACAGGGAGGAAAGGAAAAAAAAGGAGAAAAATAGGGAAAGTGTGGGAAAAAGGGGGAGGAAAGGAAAAATGATGGAGGAAGAGTCAAAAGGGGAAAAAGGAGAGGAAAGGGGGGGAAAGATTAAGAAATAGAAAGGTAAAAATGGGGCAAAGAATTAAAAAAGGGATTTGGGTGAGAAAGGGGATTTAGGAGAAAGAAAGGGAAAAGGGGGAAAAGGGGGATTTAGGAGAAACTGAAAAAGGAGAAATGGGGCAAAAGAAACAAGGAAATGGGGAAAGTAAGGGGAAGGGGATAATGGCAAAAAAGAGGAAGGAGATAAAAAGGGAGGAAAGGGGAAAAGAGAAAAAAGAGGAAAAGGGGAAAAAGAAGAAAAAGTACCTTGGATTGTTGGGGAGGCATGTGGAAATTCTTCCCAAAAAGCTGATTTTGGGGTCAGGTGCACTAAAATCTAGACTCTTTTTTAAAAGTGCAATAAAAAGGGTGATTTTCTGGGATGATATGAATGACAAAATCTCATTTTGGAGGCAAATTCAATAAACCACTGATTTTTGGGATGAGTGCAAGAGGAAAACCCATAGATTTGGGGGATTTGTGTGAGTTTTGGTGAGAAATGATGAATTCTGGGTGAATTCATGTGAAATTGTTTTCTCTCCTTTTGCAATTCAGAGCACCATGGATGGCAGCTTGGGAAAATCAAATGTGCCACAGTGGTTCCAAATTGTCACGTTCTGGGGTGAGTACAAACAGGGTGGGGAAATGCCCCAAAAGCTGTAAAATTCCCCTCAAATAATAAATTGCCTCAAAAGAAGAGTTTCCTAGCTCCATATTTCCATCTTTTGCCTAGGGAATTAACTGGGATTTCACCAAACTTGTGATATTTCAAATTATTTGTCCCTATAATAGATGATCCCGACAAATTAATTTAATCAACTAAATATTTGTTCAGCTCAATGGATTTTCCCAGATGGATTTTCCAGTGAATCAAAAGTTCATTAAATCAATGATCTATCACATCAATGATTCATAAAATTAACAGTCAATTAAATTAATCACCAGTCAAATTAATAATTACCAACCCATTGTCCATCAAATCAAATTTTCATCAAAGCAATCAAGTCTATAAAATCAATTGTCCATCAAATTATTTAGACATCAGATCAGTGTTAGTTGAAATTTTAATTTCTCAAAAATAATATCCCATCAAATCAAATTAGCAATCTATCAAATCAATAGTCTGTCCAATAAAAATTCCATAAATTTAATATTCCATTGACTCCAAAGTCTATTGGTTCAGTAATCTGTTGAATAGTAAAATACCATCAAATCAATAATTTGTGAAATCAACAACCCATTAAATTAGTAATCATTGAATCAATAGTCCATCAAATTGATCAAGTTATCAAAGAGACTGCCCATCAAATCAATAATCTGTCAGTGATCCATCAAATCAATGATCCATCAATCAAGTCTATCAAATCAATAGTTCATAAAATTACTAATCAAAATTCAATCAAATCAATAATTCATGAAATCAGAAATCCATCAAAACAATAAAAAGTCCCTCAAATCAACAATCCACTAATCATCAAATTAATAACCCATCAAATCAATAATCTATCAAATTAATAGTACATCAGATCATTAATCCATCAGATCAGTAATCCATCAAAATAATAGCCTATCAAATTAACCACTCCTCCTCTTCAAGCCACCTCTCCTCTTCTTCCCTTCTCCACAGCTCTCCTCCACACTCTCCATGTCACATCCATGTCATCACCACCTCACCTGGGTGAGGAGTTCCTGGTGGCCTTCTTGCAGAACGGTGACCACCGCACTCTCCGCAGTGACTTCCGCCTCCTCCTCCTCACTGGCCCTTCCCCATCCACCACTGCCACCATCTCCATGAAAAGACCTGGATTACGGATGACAGTACAGGCAGCCACTGGTCAACCAATCCTGGTGAAGATCCCACCCCAAGCTGAGATGGTGGGAAGCCAAATTTTTGACAATGCTGTGGTGGTGAAGACCACCGCTGCTGTCACTGCTGTGATGGTCAATGACAAACCCACAGCAGTTGACTCTGCTGTCGTTGTCCCGGTCCATGGATGGGGCACAGAATATCATGTGGTCACCCCCAACCCCAGTCCCGCCCACTATGCCCAGTTCGTGGTGGCTGCTTGGGATCAACCCACCATGGTTGATGTTCACCTCAACACTGATGTCACATTTCGTGGCCAGTTGCATCGCCGTGGTTCCATCCTCACCATCCCATTGGAGCCGTTCCAAGCAGCACAGATCCAGAGCACAGCAGATCTTTCTGGAACACGGGTTATAGCACAGAAACCTGTTGCTGTCTTCAGTGGTCACACTTGTGTGGGCAGGTTGAGCAGTTGTGATCACACAGTGGAACAACTCCGCCCTGTCGCCCAGTGGGGAACTAAATTCATTGTGCCACCATTGCCCTTCCAGGGGCAATCCAATGCTGCCTACATCACTGCCTCGCAACCAACTCAGGTCAAAGGTCATGGGGATGTCACTGAGACCATGCGACAGGTACAAGCCAACCACGCAGTGGTCTACAGTGTCCAATCACAAAATGGCTTCTTCCTCACTGCCGATGCTGGGATCCAGGTTTTCCTTTTGGGAAATGGTGGGAATACCGGTGCAGTAACCTTGGACCCATTTTTTGTCACTGTGTCTGATGTCGACAGTTACTGTAACTCCTATGGTGTCATCGCACTGGAGGGATATGACAACCGCATCCTGCTGGTAGCTAAGACAGAGGATACTTCTGGAATTCTGTTGAACCAGAGGCCACTAGGGAGCATGGCATGGAAGCCAGTCCCAGGGACCAAATATTCATGGGTTACAGTAAATTTGGGAAGAGGATTTGGAATACATCGGTTGAAGCATGAGACAGCAGCATTTGGGGTGTGGAGCGTTGGGACAGGGGAGGTGAAACGCTACGGAGCGGAGGGAGCCTGCGAGAGCGGTGAGTGGAGGCAGACATTTATATTGACAAATAATCTATAATTATTGAGATATAAATAAC